>NC_080171.1:59020843-59320843 GCF_950295315.1 Erinaceus europaeus | reverse complement strand
TCTAGCTCTATCCAAAATGGATCAGAGAAGGTGGGTTCATTGTTCTTGATAGCTGCATAGTATTCCATTGTGTATATACACCACAGCTTTCTCAGCCACTCATCTGTTGTTGGGCACCTGGGTTCCTTCCAGGTTTTAGCTATTATGAATTGTGCTGCTATGAACATAGGAGTACACACCTCTTTTTGGTTGGGTGTTATGGAGTCCTTGGGGTATAACCCCAGGAGAGGAATTACTGGGTCATATGGAAGGTCCATGTCTAGCCTTGTGAGAGTTCTCCAGACTGCTCTCCACAGAGGCTGTACCAATTTACATTCCCACCAGCAGTGAAAAAGGGTTCCTCTGTCCCCACATCCTCTCCAGCATTTGTTGCTGCTTTCCTTTTTGATGTATGCCATTCTTACAGGAGCAAGGAGGTATCTCAATGTTATCTTAATTTGCATTCCTCTGTCAACCAGTGACCTAGAGAAGTTTTTCATATGTTTGTTAGCCTTTTGGATCTCCCCTGAAGTGAATGCTTTGTTCATATCCTCTGCCCATTTTTGGATGGGGTCATTTGCTTTTTTGGTGCTAAGTTTGCTGAGCTCTTTATATATTTTGGTGATAAGATTCTTGTCTGATGTATGGCATGTGAAGATCTTCTCCCATTCTGTGAGGGGTCGATAGATAGCTTGCCATTCCAGGGCTCGATAGATAGCTTGCCATTCTCTTCTGGCTTTTAGAGTTTGAGTGGAGAAGTCTGCTGATAGTCTTATAGGTTTTCCCCTGTAAGTGACTTTTTGTTTCTCTCTTGCAGCCTTTAGGATCCTTTCTTTCTCCTTATTTCTTCTCATTGTGACTATGATGTGTCTTGGTGTCTGCAGGGTGTGTTGATTCAGTTTGGAACTCTCTGGCCTCTTGAATCTTGATGTCCTTTCTGTTATTAAGGTCTGAGAAGTTTACTTCTATAATTTCCTCTAGAATGTTTCCTTCCCCTTCCTCTCTTTCTTCCTCTGGCTGGCCAATTATACGTATGTTACTTCTTTTGAGATCATCCCTTATGTCTCTGTTGTTGTTTTTCAGTGTCTCTCAATCTCTTTTTGAGCTCTTTCACCTCTTTCTTAGTTTTCTCTAACTCATCCTCTGTCTGACTAATTCTGTTTTCTGCTTCTGTTAGTCTTCTTTCCCTTTCCTCAGCTTCTTTCTTCAATATAGCTATTTCAGCTTTCAGTTCTCTAATTGCCTCAAAATAATCAGTATTTTCCTTGGGGGTCTCAACTGTTGTTTCCCTAACACTGCCATTCCTTTCCTCCAATGTTGTTTTCATTTCTGTGATTAATAAGTTTATTATTGCTTGCATACTTTCTTATCTATGGTTACTTCTGGCTGATTTGTAGTTTCTTCTGAGCTCTTGTCTTCATTCATTGGAGTAGCAGTTTTATTTGTTTTGACCTACAGATTTTTTGATTTGTGTGTTTCTTATTTTTATGTTCTGTTGTTCCTCAGTTGTTGTGTTTTGAGTGCAAGCAACACTGTACTAAATACCTTTATGACAAATACACTCACTAACCTCAGAAATTACAATAGCAACTGAAGCAAGGATTGAAGCAGTTTAATCATTACCAGTTAGCCAAACAATGTCTCCAGTCCGTGAAAAAATAGCAACTAAGTCCAAGTGAAGAAGAAAGAGAAAGGAAAGAAGGAATAGCAAGAATAGACAATTATGCAAATCTACTATCCACTGTATATTTTACGGGTAGCAAGAGGAGAAAGGGAAGTAGAGCAGAGATACACACATAGAGAGTCCACTCTGAGTTAGATTTCTTCCCCAAAATAATTCACAAATGAGTTTCAGTGAATTCAGAAAGCCAATGAAGAAGGAAGGAAGAAAGGAAGACAAGATAAAAAAAGAAAAATGAGAGAGAAAAGAAAAAAGATAAAAATAATAGCTGTAATAAAATAGCAGTGAAAGGAAAGTTTTTTAATTTTTTAATTTTTAGTTTTTTAATTTATTTTTTATTTAATTTTTATTTAATTTATTTTATATTTAATTATTTAGTTTTTTAATTTAGTTTAGTTTTTTAATTTATTATTATTATTTTTTAATTAGCTAGTAGGAGGGAGAAGGGGAGAGTCTGTAGAGGAGGAAGAAGTAGTGAAGCCAGTTCCTCTCGCAATGGATAATACGCCCAGTCCCCTAACAATGAAAGATACCCTAAGAGTTAAATCTGGTCAACCTAAAGAAGGGGGGAAAGAGATACACCTTTGTATAATATTAATAATAAAATAAAGCAGGGTAAAAACCTGTCCCAGATTCCCTCAAGCCTCCTGAGCATAGTCATCTTTGTTAAGAAAGTAAAACAAACAAACAAACAAACAAACAAAAACAGAAAAAAAAACCCTCAGGACTAGACAAGAATAGCAGGAATAGACAGTTATGCAAATCTACTATATACTACTGTATATTCTAGGGGTAGCTTGAGGAGAAAGGGTTGTAGAGCAGAGATACACGCAGAGAGAGTCCACTCTTAGTCAGATTTCTTCCCCCAAATAATTCCCAAACTTGTATCAGTGAATTCAGAAAGCTGAAGGAGGAAGGAAGAAAGAATGATAAGAATGAGAAAAAGAAGAAAAACAAAAAAGAGAGCGAGAAAAAAGAAAAAGATAAGAAAAAGAACAGAAATAAAAGAGCGGTGGAAGGAAAGAGTTTTAATATTTATTTATTTTTATTATTTAATTAGCTATGTCAGGGGGGAGAGAATGGGTAGGGGTGGTAGGAAGAGTGAAACAAGACACTTTAGCAGTGAATAAGACACTCAGTCCCCTAGCAATGGAGAATACACTAGAGTTAATTCTGGTCAACCTGAAGGAGAGGGGGAAAGGGATACATGTTTATTTTGTATTGATAATAAAATAGAACAGAGTAAAAAAACTGTCCTGTCTTCAGCTTGGATGGCTCCAGATTGTCTGAGTAAGACTCTGCTTGGTGGAATATCTGTATCTGGAATTGGCTACCTAGAAAGAGAAAAGGCCAAAGGTTCAGAAAGGAATAGAATTAGAATGAATGATACCCCTTGGTGGGACAGAAATCTTGGTAAAGAAAGAAGCTCAGCAGGGGAGCCTGCTAGGAACATATCTCTGGCCCCCAGGGACTGGCTATGGCGGGGGGGAGGGGTGCGCTTCTGGAATAATTTAAAATTTTTTTTTCCTTTCTTTTTACTCTATTTTCTAACCCAAATTAAGTTATAGTCACCTCCTTGGTGTCACCACTAGAACCCCTTATTGACTGTCCTACTAAAGGCAAAAATCCTACCGTTTCCAATAGAAGTAGTCGGAGCTCAAGCCACTAGCAGCTTCTTATTCCACCATCTTCTGGACTATCTCCCCAAGCTCAGTTCTTAAACTCACCTTGTACCACCTTATCCCTTTCCTACTATTGCATCAATCTTGTTCTTCTTTCAGTTACAATAACCCACGGGTTCTTTTAATGAACTTACTATTCCTTGCTCCTTCAATTTGGAATATTAGTTATCTACCTCTGGTCTTCATTTAATAGGTTCTAACTCATAGGTTTTAGTACAAATGTCAGTTCTCCTGAGAATTTCTGGACTATTGTCACCCTTACACCACCTTGTTCACAAACTTCTACAAAATGACTCTGTTTATTTCATTTACAGTATTTGTCCTTATCTATAATTATTCACTGATTTTTGTCTGACACCCTCAGCTCCATCTGTCATCACATATATGTTTCACAAAAAGCTGGGATTTTGTTTAAACCATTAAACATATAAATCAAATGCTACAAAAGTTTCTGGCACAAAATAGGTACTCAATAAAAGCAGTTGCTATTTAAGTGAATATATTGGCAGTCTGTCCCATAAGAACAGAAAGGAAAAAACTGAATGAGCCCATTCTTAGACAACTGAAGGGAAATTTGGTGTTATCTGTAGGAAAAACAAGGTATTTTAAGGAATTCTATTTTGCCAGTATTAACTCACACCAACACAGTATGGAGATTACGGGACCTATGTTTCATTTCATATTCACAGACAGCCAAAGTCTAGCTAAACCAATTATATTTACAATTTGAGCAGTTAGATATTATTATCTCTATTTTATAGCAGCAATGTGTAGCCTTGAGAGGGGAAAAAAAATCATTGCCTAAATCCATATAGTAAATAAATGTTGAGTCTGGAATTCTAAATCCTGCATGTTTGATTTTTTTTTTTAATAACTACCTTAGATTCTGGTGTTTTTTAAAAGATTTTATTGATTGATTGATGAGGAATGATAGGAGAGAAAGAACCAGACATCCATCATTTTGGTACATGTGCTGCTGGGGATTGAACTCAGTACCTCATGCTTGAGAGTCCAAAGCCCCTTCCTACTGCATCACCTCCCAGACCACTGCATGTTTGATTCTAAGATATATATTTTTTTATATACTTTAGAAATAATGACTGCTGTGCATAATGGTGAAGTATACTGTTTTCTTGAAGCATTCATTGCTATAATGAGCCCAAAGAATTAAAAATTTGACTATAGGTATTTGCTCATAAGATTAAGAATAAAGCTTATGTATATTTAAAAAAATGCAGTTAAAGAGGGGCTGGGAGGTGGTCCACTCAATCACACACATCACCATGAGCAAGGATTTGGGGTCAAGCTCCCGCTCCTCACCTGCCAGAAGGAAGTTTCATGAGTGGTGAAGCAAGTCTGCATGTGCCTAACTTTGCTTTTCCCTCTTCCTTTCCCTCTCAATTTCTCTCTGTCCTGTCAAGTAAAAATAAAATAGTAAAAAAAGAAATGCAGCTAATGCGTTTTTTTTCAAATACTATGGTTTTTCAATAGGGCCTGTTGAATCATATATATATATATATATATATATATACGTATATATATATATATATACATATATATATATATATATACATACATACATATATATTCAGTATAATTTCAGTAGCAAGCCCGCTTGGCTCAGCAGTTTTAATATACAGATCAATTTTGCATTACCTCCTTCTGGCTGTGAGTGCTCATAGAGGGAGGTCATAAAACATTTATTGGGCTAAGGATGCAAATTGAGCAAAGAGTGAATCTTCAATCTGTGGACAGGCTCTTGAAAGAGACTTGTCAGATGAGTCTGTGATGAGCATTTGCTCTGTCCTACACCCTATGAAAATTTTATTTTCATTTCCTTTAAAGAATTCACCTCTTTGGTGGGGGTAGAAAATTACACACACACACACACACACACACACATGCATATACATGTATATAGTCATACATATATTTAACTACAGCACAATAAATAATGTGTCCTTTATATTTGAAAGTATATATTAAAACTAAATTTGCAGTTTTGTGGCTGAAAGTATGAAAGAAATTCTCTAGTATATTCTATGGGTAAAGCAACAGTTAAGGACAGCATGAAATAAGCACAGAATCAGTACTGATTTCTACTATGAACAAAGTGTATTAAGTAGCACAATATACAGATAATTATGAGTATAGGGGGAGTTTTAAGACCTGAATAAAAACTCAGAGAATTGAAGCAAACAGGATAATTTCGTATTTGTTGTGTTACATTTAATTCTCTCAGTTTGGCATGACATGGCGCTTTCCATCTTAATTAATCTTATCCTATTTCTCCTGACTCAGTTAATGAGAAATGAGTAATATTCATCAAATACAGTTATCTTGGCATACAGAAGACAAGAAATAAGAGGAAATGAGTTACACTAAAGCGATGGGGTAAACATGGTATACCTGACTGACCTACTTCAGCCCTTCTAAGCCCTCAACAAACATGGGATTTTATCTCTGGACATACTCTGAAGATTTTCAGACTTCAGAAGTATGACATTCTTTAAAACTGGATGAGGCTTCCTAGAATCATTGTTTTCTTTCTTAGGACAATACACTGGGCAACAAGCTAACAAATGACAAGGGTACATCTTACACTGTAACTGTCTAATAGCTGGCAAATGTGCTACAAAGAACAAGAACTTTACTAATTAAAGTTTTGTTTATAAAAGTGTTAATGAAATATTATTTGCTAATGAAAATGATCCTGAATGTATGCCTGCATTTCTGTCTTAGCAGATAATGACAAACACATGACAAAGATTTTAGCACCTTTGGCAGGTAAATTCTTCTATGCCAGACAAAACAGAATATAAACAGGAGCAAGAAAAAGTAAGAAATTAAAACTGGTAGATTATTTGTAAGGGCAACACCACCCAGGCCATAGACTTTCTAAGGGTAAAAACTGAGAATTCTTTATTCTGAACACTCAGAAATTAATAGTCTCTGATGCACAGGTAATTATTCAATATTTACTAGCTAATTAGTGTTATACTGTCAACTCAAATAACACACACACATGTGTACCAGTATGCACAAGCCCTGTTCACAATTATAGATCAAATGGAGATATAACAAAAGAATTATCTGACAAAGGCTATCAATATCAATCACTTAGAATCACAAAGAGACTATACCAGAGTCTAGAGAACATTCCTTAAAAAAGAGAAGTGAGGTTCATCAGGTCTGGGCAGGGTTTTGGGTGAAAAGAAGGTAAAAATGTACTTAAATTTAAACTAACCTATCCACCTTCCTTGTATCCAAACTTCTTAAATACTGATAGCAGGAGAAAGTCACTACCTTGAGTCAATATCAATCAAGAGCTGAGAAGTAAAGTTCAATCAATTTCATAGTATCCTGTAAAAGAAGCATCTGTAAAGGACAGATGAGTAATGATGATGCTAGGAATAGTGGAGAGGATGGCTAGAGGGTAGTGTTGAGAATGGATGGCCCATACTCCTAAAAGATGGAGTGTGAGAATGAGTCAGAATCTCAGGTGTGAGAGGATCCTGAAGTAGTTAGCTGACCTTGGCATGGTGGGTGTTATGGAAAATGATATGTAGGGCTTGTGAATTACAGAAAAAACAAAAGATCAATTCAATTACACAGCACCAAAGTAGTCATCAGTTTCAATGAGAGGTTTCTCAGCTGACCTCACCTAGAACCCCACAGCTTGCGTAACCTGGAGGATTTTTCAGTCATAGTAAGATATTTAACAAGAAGATTCCGAGGGATTTAAAACTCAACAGAAAAGACAGACTAATTAAAAGTCATAGTATTTAGGAATAATACTAATGGACACGTCTCCTTAACTTCAAGTGATATTGGGCTATTTCAGTAAATATATATATCCAAGTGAAACAACACGACCAATGGTGACCTAGTCTCTGGAAATTGGCTTTCCAGCAGAAAGGAGTATTAATCAAGATTTCTCAAACAATTTCATCAGAACGCACCTGTGATTTCTGCTAAAGAAAGAAACAGCACTGTCTGAAGGTTAGTGCTTGCATATGGACAGCAGGAACAGAATGAGGGTAAGGAGAGAAAGACTCAAGTAGAGATATGTTACCACGTTTCCACAGGCACCATATATATATACAGTTGCTTGAAATCCACTCGTAGAATTTAAAAGACCCATAAGGAACTACTCTGGAACTGAGATGGTTTTCTGCAACAAACAATTAAAAAATGATCTGTATGGGAGTAGAGCATTTATTTCACCATGTGTGAAAACCTGGGTTTGGATCATAATACTCCAATGAACACCATCCATAGAATGCACTGGGGAGCTCCATTGATGATGGTGCACTGCTGTGCTATCTCTACTGCTCCTTCCTTTTCTTAATAAAAGAGAAAAGAAGGAAGGAAGGAAGGAAGGAAGGAAGGAAGGAAGGAAGGAAGGAAGGAAGGAAGGAAGGAAAGAAGGAAGGAAAGAAGAGGAAGTGTCCAAGAGATAAACCATATGTAAAAGGTCTTGAGTTAATCCTGAGTGCTGTTTTTTGTTTGTTTTTTTGTTTTTGTTTTTGTTTTTGTTCTGCTATTTTATTTAATTTCTTTTTCTTTTTTCACTGGAGCATTTTCCAGCTCTGGCTTAAAATGGTGCTTGAGATTGAAACCTGAAACTCTGAAGCATGAAAGTCTTTACCATAACTATTGTGTTACTTCCAACCCCTAGTTTCTATATTAAAAAAAATACTAATAAAAATATTGCACCAAAGTAAAAGATTCTGGGGTGGGGAGGAGGGCTCAGATCTTGGAACAAGATGACAGAGGAGGACTTAGAGCGTGTTTAACTGTTATGTGGAAAACTGAGAAATGTTATACATGTAGGAACTCCTATATTTTACTGTCAAATATAAATTACTGATCCCCCAATAAGAAAAAAATGTGGGGGGCTGGAGGAAGGGCAGAGGTAAAGGCTAGGAGTTTATGTCTTCATCTTTTGATGTTCAAGGACTCTTATTGTTATGGTTTATATCTGTTACCAAATGACCTTCATTTCTCTGAAGGACAACTATGGGGTGATCACTCATATGTTCCATATAGAATTGAAATACAAGAACTTGTTAAAAAAAATAGTAGCCAAACTTTCATGAAAATTATGGTGTTAATCCTGGTGTATGTATGTAGGATGAAGGGAGAGACACAGAATTTCAGTGGTGGGAATGGTGAGCAATATTAAATTGTCATTAAATAACTAATAAACTTTAAAAAGCAAATTAAATGAATTCACGTTAGGACCGGTATGGTGGTGTACCTGGTTGAGTGCACATGTTACATTGCACATGGTACCAGGTTCGAGCCCCTGGTCTCCACCTACAAGGGGAAAACTTTGCAAGTGGTGAAACAGTGCTACAGGTATCTCTCTGTCTCTCTCCCTCCCTATCTCTCCTACCCTCTCAATTTCTGACTGTCTCTACCCAATAAATAAATAAATATAATAAAATTAAAATAAATAAATTCACATTTAAAAAATGAGTATTAAACTTTACAAGACTGATGGAGCCCCAGTTAGCCTGTTATAAAAGTTTTGGTGGCTAACTTATTACTTGTTAGCTACAGAAATAACACCAATCATAGTTCTTCTTCTTCTAGCGTTTGCCACCAATCATAGTAACACACAATAACAGAATTGTTGATTCTACAGAGGTTAGAGATATATCAATGTATAAGACTTTACAGATAAAAAACAGCCTAGGACAGCATTTAGGGATGGAATTTCCCCCTAAGTGAGAAAATATTCTAAATTAAGGACATGACAACCCACTATAGGGAAATTGAAGAAGCCAAAGCCAAAAATAATGAGATCAATTTTCTTCAGAAGTCAAGATGTTATGAATTGTTATACTGTGTAGAGTAGATTTTAAAACACTGCATGTTTATTCCTAAAATATCTGAACACTTCTATCCCAGCTTTATACTTAAGGTGCTTTCAGGATGCTGTTACAACTCTAAAATTAGATTCAGCTATTGGGATGATCTCTTACCTTTCCTTAAAGAATGAGGAAAAATCAGAACAGTGTATCTCTGCTGCATTCTAAAATGCTTTAAAGTTAATCTAGTCTATAATCAACAAACCCATGCCTTATTAAACATTTAATACAGAACTGCATAAAATAAGTGTAAGAATGTTTACTTTATTCTCACTTTATAGGGTTTGCAACTGTTAACAATTTTGTGGATATCTTCCTAGGCATATATGTCTTGTGAACACAATTGTAAAATTAAACAACTCTACAAAGATTACAACATATTATACTTCTTACTTTTCAATATGCTTTTAACACTAAAAACATTCTTTACCTTGAGATTCCCTATACTACAACATAGATAAAATAAGGCCTATTTCTTGATTAAGAAAAGATGCCTCAAGAGAAATATATAATCTGTTCAGGTTCAAACAAACAATAAATAGTGTTCACATCCAAATCTATTGTTTCTATATGGCAAGCTACTAAGTATTTTAACCTCTATGGTTTAATTCAGGGACAGGCACAATTTTTTTTTTAAGAGCAAATAGTGCATATCTCCGGCTTTGAGAGTCTCATATATTATTTGCATGTTCTTCCTTTGTTTTTCTATTTTGTTTACAATGCTTTAAAATGAAAAATAAACCCATTTTTTATTGGGAGAGGCATGCAAAAGCAGTACATAGATGTTGGACCTTCTAAGATTTGAGGGGTTTCAGTTTGGTAATATGTAATATAGTTTCAATTGTGTAGTTAACTAATGTGAACTATTTAAAAAAATGTGCTTTTTTGCCAATGAATGTGCCTTTCCTTTTGAGTAGACACATGTATTCTTAAAATACAAATCAAGCTTTCAAAAGTTGGAGATCACTGACTCCATCCTTGTACAAGTCACTCATCAAGACATTATCCATCAGGCAGAAGGTTACAAGGCTTTACACAACTTATTCAGGTCAAACTGAAGTGGAGATTTGATTTTCCTGAAATGACACTTGGAAATCTAAAAGACTAAAGCATAAATCCCTCACATAGAAGTAACAATAGAAGAAGCTGGGCCTCTACCACACTTGAGGAAATTTCAGTGCTATAATACCTTTTCTTTGTCTCTGTCTCTCTTTCCACCTGAAGAAGCCAGCAGGGACAGCAAATCCCTACCAATACACAGAATGGGTGGGAGGAGAACTTTTTTTTGACATACTTACATTTTGCTTTTTTATTTTATTTATTTATTTTTGAGTTGCCAAGAATTTGCCATTAACAGAACTGCCTTCTCTATTCTCACAAGACACTAATGAGCAGGC
The DNA here is from genome assembly GCF_950295315.1 of Erinaceus europaeus. NCBI lineage: Eukaryota > Metazoa > Chordata > Mammalia > Eulipotyphla > Erinaceidae > Erinaceus > Erinaceus europaeus. Next base: position 59,310,225 of record NC_080171.1, on the reverse strand, counting down.
CACTGGAAGCATAGGTGCCATTTTTTATTACAGTTTGATTTTATTGCTTCATGTTGTCAAGACACATCTCCTCCAGTCCTCATCCTCCTTCCCTTAGTAAAAGAAGATAATTCTATGTGACATTTATTTCTATGAAAAAGCAGCAGAGTTTATTTGGAAGAAAAGGAAGATCTTTGGAGACAAACGTAAATGTGAATATCAGTGAATTTGAAGTTGGTTGACACTGAACAAATTATTTAAATTCTCCAATCAGTCACTTACTCACTAAATTGCTAAGTTGTTAAAAGAAAAGGAACTAACTTGGGGGTGAGTATGTTTTGCAGACATCTATCATGGGGAGATGAGAGATTGTACCCTTGTGTTAACAACTATACTGTAATAAGAGGAGGAAAAAAAAAGCACAAATGCAGATATTATTATTATTACTATCATATTGGACAATAATTATAACTGCAGATACATAAGCAAAACCACCCTAGAATCTGGGCTGAAAAATACAAAGCTCAGTTTGTCTTTTAATATCACAAACACCTATCTGCATTGTTGCTTTTATAATTATAATTCTCAGGGAGTAGAGGAAATATTTTAGTGGTCTGTGATCTCTGTCTTTACAATTTAGTGTTAATATAAACATTTTTCTCACCTAAAAGCTATTGAAAATATAGGGTATCTTATTAGAAACTTTATTCTATTTGTAAATACACATAATTAGAGAAGTAATGCAAAGTCTTTTAACTACATCTAACACATTTTCTTCTCCACCAACCTGAAAAGAACAAACAATGCTAACACAATGTCTGTTCTCTGTTTAATAATGGATTCAGCAAAGGAAGAATACATCCTAAAAGATTAATAAGAAGCAAATATCCAGGACAGTGAAAAGACAAACATCAGAGTGGCTGTTTTGCTTAACTGCCTGTCGGTAAATATTCATGCCTGGCTTTGGTCTTTCTCTGGGCCCATGCTGCAAAGCTTACAACAAGCTCAAATTTCTGTAAATAGCTTAAAAGCTACATTCAAGCAAAGATTCAACTATGCATTACTCTAGCTCCTTTAGACAAACTGACATAATGGGTTTTCACTGTATGTAAATGAAATAATTTACATCAGGATTGGTTATCCAGGGTATACTAGAGAGTGATAAATATGACGGACTTCCTTAAATATTTGCATTAACACAATTTTAAATTGAGGGATGTCTTGATTTGAAGAGGTCAAGAAAGTAATGTCTGAACACATAGTGCTTAAAGTAATGTGAAAATTAAAAGACACAGACTATTAAATACATATTAATTGCCTAAAAGAAGGTGTTTTTAAGGGGTGAAGTGGTGGTGCACCTGGTCAAGTGTATACATTATAGTGTGTAAGGACCCAGGTACTGGCCCCTGGTCCCCACCAGCTTCATGAGTGGTGAAGCAGGGTTGCAGGTGTCTGTCTCTTTCCCTCTCTATCTCTCATTTTCTCTCTGTATCTATCCAATAATAAATAAATAAAAATATTTTTGAAAGGTGTTTTAATAAGTATCTCCTCTATTCTATTAGATTTATTAAATTCCTCAATTGTTGAGACCTTTCCAAAAGTGACTAAAAAAAGAGAGAGGAAGAAAGAAAGAAAAAAAGAAAGAAATTAGATTTAACTGGAAATATTTCTTAAACTCTTTGACTGTTATCCCTTATCATACTTGTGATAGGCTATAGTAATCACACAATCTATAGCTCTCCTCTTTCCAATCCAATTATTCAGATTTTTTTTCAGAGAAATCTTAGCAAATAGCATATACCGCCCCCCCCCCACACACAAATTCAGTTACTTCTTCATTACCCAGCATTCATACTGTGGATATCACTAAGCTTATGATGGCTACATTAATTTCCCACCTTTCTTCCACTACCTGCACTCACTTCTTTACTTGCCTTTTCCCAAGAATACTAGACACATTCAAGCTTCTATCCCTCCATTCATAATGTTCCCTTAGTAAAGCAGTAAAAACATAATTAGTAAAATTTCATGTGGCAATAGTTTTGACAGGCATTCTCTTTTGGGGTATTTAACACTCATTATTGAGGTATATGATCAAGTACCAGAAATGAATATGATTTTTCCTGAAAAAAAAAAAAACCTTGAGCACAAAAGAAATTTAAAAATAAAACACTGAATATCCAAATTTACTTAATATTTTGTAATAAAAAGCTCTTTTTTGCTACCCATCACCACCCACCTGTGCAATTAAATAGAGGAGTACTTCAACACACACCCTATCCACACAATATGTCTACCTGTGGGATAACACCTACACACTGGGATTTTATTAATGTAATGATTTCATGATTTGGAAAGGGTGCTATGTTCAGAAAAAAAAGCTTTAACTTGAGTTGTGACTGTAAGTCATTCACCATGCTGATTATTCAGAGTAATAGCAGTAATTATATATAAGCTTATATAAAATTTTTAACATAATAAGATTCTGTTTAGCTACTACCAGCCAATATCTAAAGTCTTTGCATTCACTTTTCATTAATTTTCACAATTTGTATTCTTCTGTAATTTTATTAACATCTGGTCCTCCCCATGGACTGTAGGTTCCATGAGAGAAGGGACTATGTGGGCTTTGCTCACCATTGTATATCTAACATTTAGCACAGTACCTGGAACAAGTCAGCATTCAATAAACATATGTATAGTGGATGTACAGCATTTTATATATGAATAAATTGCATTATGTAAATGTGTCCAGAACATTGGTCTAAAGAAATAAAAAAGGAGCTCTTAGGCTTAAAGAGGCATAGCCTCAAAGCTTCATTTGGGAGACTTTTTTTTTTTTTTTTAATTAGAGAAAGAGACCAAGACCACAACACCAAAGCTTCCTCTACTGTGGTGAGAATCCAACTTGAACCTGGTTATGCACATGACAAACCATTACACTACAAAAGTGAGATATTTTTCCAGGCCTGGAAATCAATTTTTAAAACAACAGGTTAATAGACTGATACATCAATACATGATATATGATAGATAGGTAGATAGGTAGGTAGATAGATAGATGGATGGATGGATGGATGGATGGATGGATGGATGGATGGATGGATGAAAGAAGGAAGGAAGAAAGGAAGGAAGGAAGGAAGGAAGGAAGATGATAGGAGAGGGATATCTACCTATATCTATCCTTATGTGTAAATATATATATAAACCATTAATTTTAGGACACTTTAAGTAAGTTTTGAAGTTGTAAATATTCTGTAAGCTCTTAAAACATTATAGATGCATTAACATTGCCTTTCAAATTTATATAAAAGATGAATACAGAGGCCCTGTGGTGGCACACTTGGTTAAGTGCACACATTATAGTGCACAAGGACCCAGGTTAAAGCATCTGGTCCCCACCTGAAAGGGGAAAGCTTCACAAACTGTGAATCTGGGCTGCAAGTGTCTGTCTGTCTCTCTCCCCTCTATCTTCCCTCCCCTCTCAAATTCTCTCTGTCTGTATAAAATAATAAATAAATAAATAAATAACATTTTTGAAAAATAAAAGATATATACCAAAATACAATTAAAGGTTTAGGATCTTTGACAGTCAAGGCACTTCAACTTCATTTTAAAATTATTCATTGTTTATAACAAACTGGTACATACATTTGTACAAATCAGGTAGGGGCAAGAAACAAATATCTAACAATTATACAAAAATTACTCTACCTTCACATGGAAAACTAAAAGCTTAAGACAGAAGGTAGATCATGGGAGTCGGGCTGTAGCGCAGCGGGTTAAGCGCAGGTGGCGCTAAGCTCAAGGACCTGTGTCAGGATCCCGGTTCGAGCCCCCCTGGCTCCCCACCTGCAGGCAGGTCTCTTCACAGGCGGTGAAGGAGGTCTGCAGGTGTCTGTCTTTCTCTCCCCCTCTCTGTCTTCCCCTCCTCTCTTCATTTCTCTCTGTCCTATCCCACAACAACGACATCAATAATAACTACAACAATAAAACAAGGGCAACAAAAAGGAATGAATAAATAAAATTAAAATTAAAAAATTAAAAAAAAAAAAAAAGAAGGTGGATCAGGCAAGTTAGGTTGACTATAGAGTTGAGAAATACCATTCATAAGAAAAGCAGAGATCAGATCACAATAGTAGAGAATGTTCTATCCTCCAAAAGGAGGATGGACAACATACTCTATGCTACACCTGCGGAAGATGGGTCTTTACTGAGGCAGCAGGGAATGTTCCTACTCATGACCACAGAATTTGAGATCAGACCTAGAGGGATGCAGAGGTCACACAGGTGCCTAAGCTACTTATGGGCCCCAGATCACATCAAATGGATGGAGTTTACAGTCAACAATATTTATACCCCTTTCCCATATTAGGGAGTTACTCTCTTGCCTGATACAGCTTTCTGGTCCTTTTCCCAGCCATTACATCATATCCCCAGACAATAATTAGGATCCACCTGCATATCAGATTTCAGGCTCAGGGGAAAAAAAAAAAAAACTACTATAGCTACAGACCCTTTGAAATATAACTAAAATATGCCTACTAGCTATCTACAAAATGGAGGACCCCCCCCCCCAACTCTTTATCTGCACTATTCCAGCCCTTAGGTCCATGACTGGTTAATAATTTGTTTGGCTTTGTATGTTAACTCTCTTGTCAACCACCAGATTCCAGATGCTAGCATGATGCGACCAGACTTCCCTGGACAGACAACCCCACCAATGTGCCCTGGAGCTCCATTTCCCCAGAGCCCTTCCCCAATAGGGAAAGAGAGAGACAGGCTGGGAGTATGGATTGACCTGTCAATGACCATGTTCAGCGGGGAAGTAAACCTTTCCACCTTTCCACCTTCTGCATCCCACAATGATCTTGGGTCCATACTCCCAGAGGGTTAGGAAAGCTATCAGGGGAGGAGATGGGATACAGAGGTCTGGTGTGAGAATTGTGCAAAGTTGTACCCCTCTTATCCTATGGTTTTGTCAATGTTTCCTTTTTATAAATAAATTAAAAAAAAGAAAAGCAGAGGTATTATTCAAAACATAGATACAACAATACTATTAATAAAAATACAGGATCATTTCTTTATTGCCAAAGAGGAAGAGAATATGAAAGAACAGGAACGATGAAGACAAATTAAAATTAGACATATCTAGGGGGTCGGGCGGTGGCGCAGTGGGTTAAGCACATGTGGCGCAAAGCACAGGGACCGGCGTAAGGATCCCGGTTCGAGGCCCTGGCTTCCCACCTGCAGGGGAGTCGCTTCACAGGCGGTGAAGCAGGTCTGCAGGTGTCTGTCTATCTTTCTCTCCCCTTCTCTGTCTTCCCCTCCTCTCTCCATTTCTCTCTGTCCTATCCAACAATGAATTGTGTCAACAAGGGCAATAATAATAACCACAACGAAGCTACAACAAGGGCAACAAAAGGGGGGAAAAAATGGCCTCCAGGAGCGGTGGATTCATGGTGCAGGCACCGAGCCCAGCAATAACCCTGGAGGAGGAAAAAAAAAATTAGACATATCTAATACTAACGAAACTCTTCAGGTGTGCCATTTCCTTTCAGTGAGAATAAGGATTAAACCAATATTTAGATACTAAAGATAGGGGCCAACCAATAGCACACTCAGTTGAGCTCACATGCTACCATGCTCAAGTGCTTGGGTTTAAGCTCCTAGTTCCCACTTGCAAGGGAAATCTTTGAAAACAGTGAAACAGTGCTGCAGCTCTATCTGTCCCCTATCTCTCTCTCTCTCTCTCTATCTATCATATATCTCCTCCCCTCCCAAAATCTTTGTCTCTAGCCAATAAATAATCAAATAAATAAAATGTTCAAAAGAAGAGCCTGAGAGGTAGTCCCTGGGTCTGAATACAAAGAAACCTTGAAATCATTTTTTAAATTATTGTGTACTAACTGTACAATAAAATGTGTTCTATTTATGGGAGTATATGATCTGTCAATTCTCATGTCCAGTGGAGAAGCAATTACAGAAGCCAGACCTTCCACCTTCTGTACCCCATAAAGATCTTTGTTCCATACTCCCAGAGAGATAAAGAATAGGGAAATTTCCAATGGAGGGTAGAGGATATAGAATTCTGGTGGTGGGAATTATATAGAATTGTACCAATCTTTTTTTTTTTTTAATTTTTTATTTAAGAAAGGATTAGTGAACAAAAGCATAAGGTAGGAGGGGTACAACTCCACAGAATTCCCACCACCCAATCCCCATAACCCACTCCCTCCCATGGTAGCTTTCCCATTCTCTATCCCTCTGGGAGAATTGTACCAATCTTATACCGCAATCCTGTCAATCAATTTTATTAAGTCGCTAATAAAATTGTTTTTAAAATTAAAGTTTAAAAAAAAAACTAGTAAAGGAGAATATAAGGTGAAACTTAGCCTGGGTGTGGTGAATTGCACCAAAGCAAAGGACTCTGGGGAAAAAGTGAAAAGGGCAGGATAAAGGAACATTCATTCACCACATCAATAAAAGCAAAGCCAAAAATCACATGATTATCTCAATAGCTGCAGAAAAGGCCTTTGACAAAACCCAACACCCATTCATGCTCAAAACCCTACAAAAAATGGGAATAGATGGGAAATTCCTCAAGATACTGGAATCCATATATAGCAAACCTACAGCCAACATCATAGTCACTGGACAGAAGCTGAAAGCATTCCCCCTAAAATCGGGGACTAGACAGGGCTGTCCACTATCACCATTACTCGTCAACATAGTATTGGAAGTTCTTGCCATAGCAATCAGGCAAGAGAAAGAAATCAAAGGAATACAGATTAGAAGGGAAGAAGTCAAGCTCTCACTATTTGCAGAATATATGACAGTATACATAGAAAAACCTAAAGAATCCAGCAGAAAACTACTGGAAGTCATTTATAACAGGCAATATATCAAGGTGTCAGGCTACAAAAATCAGTGTACAAAAATCAGTGGCATTTCCTTATGCAAACACTAAAACTGAAGAAGACTTCCAGAAATCACTCCCATTCACTGTTGCAGCAAAATCAATAAAATACCTAGGAATAAGGCTGACCAAAGAAGTAAAATACTTGTATACTGAAAACTAAGAGTCACTATTAAAGGAGATAGAAACTGATACCAACAAATGGAAAGACATCCCATGCTCATGGATCAGAAGAATAAATATCATCAAAATGAATATTCTCCCCAGAGGTACATACACATATAATGAGATACCTATCAAAGTTACAACAAGCTTCTTTAAAAGAATAGAACAAAAACTACAATTATTTGTCTGGAACCAGAAAACAACTAGAATTGCCAAAACCATCTTGAGGAAAAGAAACAGAAATGGAGGCATCAAACTCCCAGATCTCAAACTGTAGTATAAGGCCATCATCATCAAAACAGCCTGGTACTGGAACAAAAATAGATGCACAGACCAGTGGAACAGAATTGAAAGCCCAGAACTAAACTCCCACACCTATGGACATCTAATCTTTGATAAGGGGACCCAAAGTATTAAGGCTCTCTTCACTAAATGGAGCTGTGAACACTGGGTTATAACATGCAGAAGAATGAAATTGAACCACCGTATCTCACCAGTAACAAAAATCAACTCCAAATGGATCAAGGACATGGATGTTAGACCAGAAACTGTCAAATACTTAGAGGAAAACATTGGTAAAACACTTTCCCACCTAAACATCATGGACATCTTTGATGAAACAAATCCAGTTGGAAGGAAGACTAAAGCAGAAACAAATCAATGGGACTATAACAAATTGAAAAGCTTCTACACAGCCAAAGAAACTATCACACAAACAGACCCCTCACAGAATCAGAGAAGATCTTCACATGCCAGACATCAGACAAGAGAATAAACACCAACATATACAAAGAGCTCAGCAAACTTAGCACCAAAAAAGCAAATGACCCCATCCAAAAATGGGCAGAGGATATGAATAGAACATTCACTACAGAGGAGATCCAAAAGGCTAACAAACATATGAAAAACTGCTCCAAGTCGCTGATTGTCAGAGAAATGCAAATAAAGCCAACATTGAGATACCACCTCACTCCTGTGAGAATGCCATACATCAAAAACGACAGCAACAACCAATACTGGAGAGGCTGTGGGAAGAAAGGAACCCTTCTGCACTGCTGATGGGAATGAAAATTGGTCCAGCCTCTCTGGAGAGCAGTCTGGAGAACTCTCACAAGGCTAGACAATGACCTTCCATATGACCCAGTAATTCCTCTCCTGGGGATATACCCCAATGACTCCATAACACCCAACAAAAAAGGTATGTGTACACATATGTTCATAGAAGCACAATTCATAATAGCTAAAACCTGGAAGCAACCCAGATGCCCAACAACAGATGAGTGGCTGAGAAAGCTGTGGTATATATACACAATACTATACAGCTATTAAGAACAATGAACCGAACCCACCTTCTCTGACCCATCTTGGACAAAGCTAGAAGGAATTATGTTAAGTGAACTAAGTCAGAAAGATAAAGATGAGTATGGGATGACCCAACTCATCAACAGAAGTTGAGAAAGAAGAACAGAAAGTGGAACTCAAAGCAGAATCTGACTAAATTTGTAGTAGGGCACCAAAGTAAAAACCCTGTGGTGAGGGGGAGGATGGATATTCGGCTTCCCGAGGCATCCAGGGTGGGTGTATGGGAGGGGACACAGTCTTTTGGTGGTGGTAATGGTGTCTATATACACTCCTATTAAATTGTAGTCATATAAATCACTATTTAATTAAAATGAGAGGGGAAAAATTGATTGTATGTCTTGAACTTTTTAAAACACAGACTGAGTCTTTAATACATAGGCTGAGTCTTTGATATGCTAACTCTCTCAAAAGTCTCGACCAGGTAGAACAGAAGCAACTGGTGGCACAGCTATATACAAGATGTTGGGTATTGTACAGCAAATCCTAACAAAGGGACTTTTCAAAGTTAACCCAATTGTTGGTATGTTTCTAATTCTGCTTCTAAAAACCTTTTCTGTTTCATTTGGTTTAAATCCCCCCTGCTTAACACTGCATTCTATTTACATAACCACTGTATTCTATTTACATAACCACTATTAACAAGCACCACCCTCCCTCCAGGGCATTGGTGGTTCAGTGATAGAATTCTTGCCTGCTCCGCCCCCTCTCCTTGTCATACCCTGATTTTCACCAGTCACTTTTCTCTCCACCCTCTCTGTGTCACATCCTGTTCCCACCCTACTGGGCTAGTATATTTATAAAGACAAGATTGTTTGTAGTTTTAATTTAGCTTAGCTTGGTATAGATTGCGCTGCAAACTGCATGAATAAAGAGATACTGCGTACAGCTCAGCCATTAGTCCCTGGTCATCTGTTAACCGCCCGTGAAGCCAGCCTGGAGAAAACAACACCCAATTACGAAATAATGTGATGATAACAATTACTATCCATTGTCTTCTTGAACCCTAAGACTGCAGGAACCTCACATTTCCACTATAGAGACTATATTTCCCCCAGTCCTGGAACCTCAGGGTGGAGCCCACTTTCCTGCATGCTTCTCTCAATTCATATCAAATAATATTGCATTGCTGATCACGACCTAATCAATACAACAAGTGTTACCCCAGCATGCTTCATTTCAGACTGTGTCCAGAGACTTGAGGTGTGGAATGACAACTCTTCAACTTCATCACTCGGGTGAGACCTTTCCTTTCATAGTATTCTCTAATCCCATTACAGGTGGTTCACTTCCTAATAAAGCCCCCAAACCTAAATATAGCCAGGATCCCATTAGACAGAGCATATGTTCACACGTATCCATAAACTAGGTTAAAATATATACCTGAAAACCAAAGTACACAATAGTCTGCAGTGAGTAGCCCCCAACACTTCATCTATACTATTCCAGCCTTTCAGTCCATAATTGTTCAACAATTTGTTTGGCTTTCTATGTTAACTCTCTTTTCAGCCACCAGGTTCCAGATGCCAGCATGATGCTGACCAGAACTCCCTGGACAGATGACCCCACCAGTGTGTCCTGGAGCTCCACTTCCCCAGAGACCCACCCTACAAGGGAAAGAGAGGCAGGCTGGGAGTATGGATCAACCAGTCAAAGCCCATTTTCAGCAGGGAAGCAATTACAGAAGCCAGATTTTCCACCTTCTGCAACCCACAATGAACTTGGGTCCATACTCCCAGAGGGATAAAGAATAGGAAAGCTATCAGGGCAAGGGATGGGATATAGAGATCTGGTGGTGGGAATTGTGTGGAGTAGTACCCCTCCTATCCTATGGTTTTGTTAATGTCTCCTTTTTTAAATGAATAAATAAATAAATAAACATTATACTTTATGATTATATCAAAAAATATTCTGTCATCCCGTATGCTAGTATTGTCCTCTAGAAGACAAAAAAAGAGGATAATCACCAGGAATATATCTCAGTGTGAAACAAGCAGTATGAAACAAGATATTGTATACTGGTTAGTCTTTTCAAATTACTTGCTTTATATTTTTTAAAAGCTATATTATAAAGAACATAAAGACCAAACATTCAACAGTTTTTCAAATGTGTAGATTAGCATGCCTGAATTTCCAGTGGTACATTCTTTTGATAGTTCCCCTTGCTAAAATGACTATTTCAATCTTTTTATAGTTTCCTTTCTTATATTTTCAAAAGTAAGGTGAAACAAAAGAAGGGATGAGATGAGGCATTCTAATATCAGAAGTATTCTTAGGTTCAATAAACCACTTAGCTATATTTTTCACTTCAGATCAATTATACTATGTAAATATACCTTCTGGGATAACATCCTTTTTTTCTTTACTTTTTACTTATTTTTTATATAAAAACATTTTTCATTGTTCATAGCTACTAAAGTCTGTAAGCCTTCTGCATGAACAACCCCATTTTCCATTAACAGTCATGATGAAGTTGTCCTTCTAGGGACCTAATTAGTTCCGACTTGGCCTCAGACTCAAAGCAAATCTTTAACGAAGTTACAGCACAACAAAATTCTAAGTACAAATATCTTGCTTGAAAAGCAATTAAGGACGTTAGAAAGGCACAGAAACCTAAAAACCAATTGGATTTTAAGACACCAAAATAATTCTTTTTCCAGTTACTCAGTTTAGGCTAAAGAACAGTCTCTTAGGAATTTGCAGAGAAAAAATGTTTTATAAAGTGTACAGAAAAAGAACAACTTTTGAAAATGCTATTAGTTGTTCCAATAACCTATCACTAGTTTATTTTGTGCCTCCAAACTTTTCTTGCACTTCTTCGATATTCATGAACACAATAAATACATAACAGAGCCATAAGATCCGTCAGAGATGCATGCTGCCTCTGAAGCCTTGCAAAAGATTCATGCAGCAGGTGACTGCTGTGCTCGAGGCCAGGTTTAGCCACTTCAGTCGGAAAGGCAATTTCCGCTGGCTGTAGTTGAATTGTCGGTATCCCTCAACCCAAATCAATCAGATTTGTCCTACTGTTCCTTAGAAGGAAACATTTCTGCCTCTGCCATTGATTTTTTTTTCTTCTAGCATACAACCGAAACAAACAAAATCAGAGATGGAATTGTTTCTGTACTTAATAGAAACAAAATCTACTGGGGTTATACAGCCCTCATGAAATACCCTAGACTAATCTTCTACTGTTTTTACCCAAAAGTGAATCCATATTTCAAGACTGTTTACTGTAAGACAGTGATCATGATCAAATTGCTTAAAGTTCTTGAAACTCAGCCTACCTATCTGTAAAATGAGAATTAAAGTAAACTCAAGAGACTGAATTATGATTGGAATAAACATACAAATCCCATCACATTACCACCAGCCACATAGTAGGTGCTACATTTTATCACATTATGATTTAAATGCTTTTATTAGACCATACTCAGTTGTTTGTATATTTAATTAGATCTCTTAATCAGATTTATAATCACTTTAAAGTTAAAGTTTTCCATTTATCTTTATCAATAGAAGTTTGATTAGCTTTTACCAGTAATCTAGACCACTTCTTTATACTTGTTTTCCTTCCAATTAACTTCATTTTGAGTACTGAGCGTCTCATTAATATCACCATAATTAGATACATTTGTAATAATAAGGAAAATAAATTTAATCCAGTCAAGTTTGCTACTACAAATTTAATTAAATGGTACACCTACAGATGTTTTCATCTGTGTTTTAAATATTCATGTGGGAAATAGGGTTTGTTTCTGTAAATAGTGGACACAGATAAAAAGATTCAACAAACTTTCTACAAAGGTCCAGACAGTAAATATTCAAGTTCTAGGGATCCTATGACCCATCACAATCACTCTACTCAGTCTCATAAAGTGTGTATAGTCACAGAAAATACATTGATAGCCAGGCGGTAGCACCGTGGGTTAAGCACACATGGCATGGCACGAAGCAGAGGACCTCCATAAGGATCCTGGTTTGAGCCCCCAGCTCTCCACCTGCAGGGGGGGTCGCTTTACAAGTGGTGAAATAGGTCTGGAGGTATCCTTCTCTCCCCCTCTGTCTTCCCCTCCTCTCTTTATTTCTCTCTGTCCTAACCAACAACAATAATGATAATAACAACAGCAACAATAAAGAACAAAGGCAACTAAACATAAAAAAGATTAATAAAATAAAAAATACATTGATAAATAGGTGTAAGTTTGTTTCTAATAAAATTTAATTTATAAAAAGAAGCAAGGTACAGAAGGGAAAACACAAAGCAGAACTCAGATTGGATTTGGTATATTGCACCAAAGTAAAGGAGTCTGTGGTGAGAGGGGAGGGTTCAGGTCCTGGAACATGATGGTAGAGGAGGACCTAGATAGGGGGTTAGAATGTTATGCAGAAAATTGAGAAACGTTACACATGTACCAACTGATGTATTTTACTCCCGACTGTGAACAATTAATCTCACCAACAAAGGAAAAAAAATAGCAAAGCACTAGATTTGTGCCAAGAGTCACAGCTTACCAACTCCTGTGCAACTCCTCTATTGAAGGCAAAAGAAAGAATTCTATTGTCAGACTCTAGAAATGGACCTACCTAAAAGATGACCAAGCAATCCCTCTCCTAGGGATTTACTTAGGGAAAACAAAAACACCTATCCAAAAAGATCTGTGTACACCGATGTTCACAGAAGCAGTTTGTAATAGCCCAAACTTGGAAGAAACACAGATGCCCAGTGACAAGATGAATGGCTAAGGAACTTGCGGTACATATGCCCAATAGAGTACTATGCAGCTATTTAAAATGAGGTAATCTTCTTTGCAATATTGTGGTCAGAATTCAAAGGCCTCATGAGGTTGAGTGAGACAAGTCAAAAAGAGAATGGTCAATACCAAACAATCTCACTTACAGGTGGAACTTAAGAAAAAGAACAGTAAGGGTAAAACTTGAACTGGATATGGCATATTGCACAAAAGCAAATGACTCTGGGGAAGGACAGACAGGGACAGGAATGTAGGGTCACTGAAGTCCTGATATGACTCTTAGATGCCAATCAAAGGGAGATGTGAGGTGTGCCTGATAAAGACTATACTTTAAACCATTAACTTCCCATGGAAAGGAAAAGGAAAAAGAAAGAGAACGGAGAAAGGGAAGAAGAAAAGCAAGGGAAGAAAAGGAGTCCATTCTATATCCCTCCTAAGTTTCTAGCAAAAATGCCAAAGCAAGTGGGTAATAACCAGGTGAATATTCTGTAACATTAGAACTTAGTCTAGCTTCTGCCCTAGAGATTTCACAAGTCTACTTAGGACCACTAAAAGATGAAGCTTTGCTTTTCAAAAACTCATTGAGCAGAGAATACAATGCCCACCAACACTATAGGACAACTGGGATAGTCACTACCCCTCTGACTTCAGATCTGAAGATGTTACAAAACCTGACAGCTACTGACTATATTCCAGTGAGTTACTTAGTTTTCCAGAAAAACGGAAGTGTTGGTCCTAGCAAGCTTATATCTAAGAAAAGCAAAATACACCCACTCAGTTACTATACCTTTGCTCTTCAAATCTGTTCTCTGTACTTCTCTCACTTGCTCTTTGTCTCGGTGTCACTGACCTCTAAGTTAGCTGAATTACACCAACTCCTTTATCCTCATTTTTGGGGGGGTTGGGTGGGGTCAGGGAGCTGGATCATGGAAAGTATATACAGGAGACCTGAGCATGAGAGTACAGAAAACTCAGGACCTTGCTTCCCTGTTTCATTACTGTTTTGGTGCTAGAATTAGAAGCACCTATCTATGCTAGGGCCCCACCAGGGATCCTTTATTGCTACCTCTGCATGTCCCTTCAAACCCAGATTGGGTGATTTAACCAACTTCACTGATTCCCTACCTGATAATGATCTATAAGTAGACCCTTAATCTAATTAATGCCTATTACTAATAGACACTGTTGTGATGATGATTCTGAATATTATCTTTCCTCAGGAAAAAAAAATCTAGTATTTAAATAATTTCCAAAGATAACCTTTGTGATTTCCAACAACAAAAATAATACAACACATAAGACACCATTATCCAAACCAGAAGGAACAATCAAGTACAAACAACAAAACAGTCATTCTGACTACATTCATAGAAATTCAAGTTCAGAAAAGCAGAAAGGCACCACAGGCAAAGAAATTAGTACAATTATGGTATGTTTAGGAAACAATAATTATAGATAATGAAGTATTTAGTAGGGAATGTAAAGTAAGAGAATTTAGTAAAATATCAATTCAACTAAAAATAACCATTAATCTTTGGTCAATTGTAAGTACATGCTATTATCTTTAGCTATAAATATGAAGACATGAATTACAATTTTTGGAAGATAAAACGTTTATAGCTGGGTGGGGGTAGATAGCATAATGGTTATGCAAAAAGACTGTGATGCCTGAGGCTCCAAAGAGCCAGGTTCAATCCTTCATACTACCCTATACCAGAGCTGAGGAGTGCTCTAGTAAAAAAAAAAAAAAAAATCAAAAAGTTTATAGTGGGGACAGAGCCAAGATGACAACTTGGAGGCAGCTGCTGGCGTGCGCTCCAATAAGCAGCGATTGTGACCTAGGATTCTCCGGATAGAGTGACTGGGTGTCCTATCCATTATGAGAGGAACTTGTTATACTCTACCTCTTCCCTTCACTCTCCTTATCCTAGCTAATTAAAAAAAAAATTTCCTTTTACTGCTCTTTCTTTTTCTGTTGTTCTTGTCTTCTTTTCTTCCCTCCTCCCTATTTTGATTTCTGAATTCACTGATAATCATTTGTAAATTATTTTGGGAAAGAAATCTAACACACAGTGGACTCTTGTGTGTGTGTGTGTCTTCTCTACTTTCCCTTCTCCTCTTGCATCACCCTGCCAGATCTCAAACTATATTATAAGGCCATAAACATCAAAACAGCATGGTACTGGAACAAAAATAGATGCACAGACCAGTGGAACAGAACTGGAAGCCCAGAACTAAACCCACACACCTATGGACATCTAATCTTTGATAAGGGGGACCAAAATATTAAATAGATGAAGAAGGCTTTATTCACTAAATGGAGCTGTGAAAACTAGGATGAAACATGCAAAAGAATGAAACTGAAACACCTTATCTCACCAGAAACAAAAATCAACTCCAAATGGATCAAGGACATGGATGTTAGACCAGAAACTATCAAATACTTAGAGGAAAAAATTGGTAAAACACTTTCCCACCTAAACGTCATGGACATCTTTGATGAAACAAATCCAATTTCAATTTTTCAATTTAGTCTTAAAGCAGAAACAAATCAATGGGACTGCATCAAACTGAAAAGCTTCTACACAGCCAAAGAAACTATCACACAAACAGACCCCTCACAGAATCAGAGAAGATCTTCACATGCCAGACATCAGACAAGAGAATAAACACCAACATATACAAAGAGCTCAGCAAACTTAGCACCAAAAAAGCAAATGACCCCATCCAAAAATAGGCAGAGGATATGAATAGAACATTCACTACAGAGGAGATCCAAAAGGCTAACAAATATATGAAAAACTGCTCTAAGTCGCTGATTGTCAGAGAAATGCAAATAAAGACAACATTGAAATCCCACCTCACTCCTGTGAGAATGCCATACATCAAAAAGGACAGCAACAACAAATGTTGGAGAGGCTGTGGGGAGAGAGTAACCCTTCTGCACTGCTGGTGGGAATGAAAATTGGTCCAGCCTCTGGAGAGCAGTCTGGAGAACTCTCACAAGGCTAGACAATGACTTTCCATATGATCCAGTAATTCCTCTCCTGGGGATATATCCCAATGACTTCATAAAACCCAACAAAAAAGATATGTGTACACCTATGTTCATAGCAGCACAATTCATAATAGCTAAAACCTGGAAGGAACCCAGGTGCCCAACAACAGATGAGTAGCTGAGAAAGCTGTGGTATATATACACAATGGAATATTATGCAGCTATTAAGAACAATGAATCCACCTTCTCTGACCCATCTTGGATGGAGCTAGAAGGAATTATGTTAAGTGAACTAAGTCAGAAAGATAAAGATGAGTATGGGATGATCCAACTCATCAACAGAAGTTAAGAAAGAAGAACAGAAAGGGAAACTAAAAGCAGGATCTGACTAAATAAAGAGTAGGGCACCAAAGTAAAAACCCTGTGATGAGAAGGAAGGTGGACATTTGGCTTTCTGGGACAGCAGGGGGTGGGGGTTGGGGATGGGATGGGACACAGACTTTTGGTGGTGGGAATGTTGTTTATGTACAGTCCTATTAAATTGTAGTCATATAAATCACTATTTAACTAATATGATAGGGGAAAATTGACTGTATGTCTCGAACTTTTTAAAGCACAGACTGAGTCTTTTTAATAAATAGGCTGAGTCGTTGATATGTTGACTCTCTCAAAAGCATAGACCAGGTAGAACAGAAGCAACTGGTGGCACTTCTATATACAAGATGCTGGGTATTATACAGCTAACCCTAACAAAGGGAATTTTCAAAGTTAACTCAATTACCAAATAATGTGATTATAACAATAATTATCCATTGACTTTTTGAACCCTGAGACAGCAGGAACCTCACATTTCCACTATAGAGCCTATATTTCCCCCAGTCCTGGAACCTTAGGGTGGGGACCACTTTCCTGCATGCTTCTCTCAATTCATATCAAATAATATTGCTTGCGCGGATCGCAACCTTATCAAAGCAAGGAGTCCCACCCCAGCATGCTTCACTTCACACTCTGTCCAGATACTTCAAATGTGGAATGACAACCCTTCAGCTTCATCACTCAGGTGAAAGCTTTCCTTTCATAGTATTCTCTAATTCCATTCCAGGTGGTCCACTTCCTGATAAAGTCCCCAAACCTAGATATAGACCAGGTCCCCTGAGATAGGGCATATGTTCACACATGTCCATAAACCAGGGCAAAATACATACCTGAAAGCAGAAGTATACAAGAGTCTGCAGTGAGTACCTCCCCCAACACTTCATCTGCACTATTGCAGCCTTTAGGTCCATAATTGTTCAACAATTTGTTTAGCTTTCTATGTTAACTCTCTTTTCAGCCCACAGGTTCCAGATGCCATCAGCATGCCGGCCAGGCTTCCTTGCACTGAAGACCCCACCAATGTGTCCTGGAGCCCCACTTCCCCAGATATCCACCCTACTAGGGAAAGAGAGAGGCAGATTGGGAGTATGGATCAACCAGTCAATGCCCATGTTCAGCGGTGAAGCAATTAAAGAAGCCAGACCTTCCACCTTATGCAACCCACAATGACCCTGGGTCCATACTCCCAGAGGGATAGTGAATGGGAAAGCTATCAGGGCAGGGGATGGGATATAGAGATCTGTTGCTGGGAATTGTGTAGAGTTGTACCCCTCCTACCCTATGGTTTTGTTAATGTCTCCTTTCTTAAATAAATAATAATTAATTAATTAATAAAAAGATTAATAGAATGAAAAAGTAATTTAGTGTTTTTAAGTAGAATATTACAATAAACAAAATGAGTAAATTGCAGTCATATACATAAATCATAAGAATATAAAAATGGTTTGAGAAAACAGGTATTCACAGAAAGAAAAATCAGGTAGACATTGCAAAAAAGCAGCAATTAAATAGGCACCATAAATACATATGGAAGTGGTAATTCTTTGCATTTTTATTGTTAAAATTCCTAACAGTAAAAATAGAGACAGCATAGAAACAGAGATTGACAATATACAACTCAAATTTTCAGCAGGAAAATTTTTATGGAACAAAATTTAAATCACAAATCCTAGTTTTCATACTAAAGGTGGAAAATACTAGATATAATCCAGATTAATACAATTGGGCCATCAGTTTAACATTTTTAGAAGAACTGATATTTCACACACTGTTTTTCAATGGAATGAAGGAATCTTATGAGGCAGATTTCACTGCGATCACCAGCAATAATCCACACACTTCCTGGAAAATTCCAAGGAGTTGCCATTAATTACAGACAGTTATTTGTCAGGAACATTAATAAATCATTACTTTTTCTAAACACAGAAATTGATTTTAAAAAGGTGAACTATAATTAGTATCTAGGTGTCCAGATTACTAAATGAGGACAGAGGAGTCTCCAACAAATGGTGTTGGAAAAATTTCAGAAGAAAGAAACTTAACCACTATATTTCACCAAACATAAAATTAAATTCCAAATGAGTCAAAGACTTGGATGTTAGACCAGAAACTATCAAATACTTAGAGGAAAATATTGGCAGAACTCTTCTCCATCTAAATTTTAAAGGCATCTTTGATGAAACAAATTCAATTACAGAAAACACCAAAACAAAAATAAACGAGTGGGACTACGTCAAATTAAAAAACTTTCTGCACAGCAAAAGAAACCATCACCCAAACAAAGATATCTCCCACAGAATGGGAGAATATCTTTACATTCCATACATGAGACAAGAAGCTAATAACCAAAATATATAAAAAGCTCGCCAACCTCAGCAATAAGAAAACAAATGACGCCATCCAAAAATGAGGAGAGGAGATGGACAGATTATTAACTACAAAGAGGCAAACAAACATGAAAAAATGCTCCAAGTCATTGATTTTCAGAGAAATGCAAATAAAGACAACAATGACATACTGCTTCACCCCTGTTAAAATGTCATACATCAAAAGTGGTAGCAGCAACAAATGCTGGAGACATAGTGGTGACAAATGAATACTCTTGTACTTCTGGTGGGAATGTCAATTGGTCCAACCCCTGTGAAGAGCAGTCTGGAGAACTTTAAGGAGGCTAGAAATGGACCTACCCTATGATCCTTCAATTCCTCTCCTAAAGATATATCCTCAGGAACCCAACACATCCATCCAAAAAAGATTCAAAAAGAAAATTACTTTTTCATTCTATTCTTCTATTATTATTTATTTATTTATTTATTTTTTATTTAAGAAAGGAGACAGTAACAAAACCATAGGATAGAAGGGGTACACAATTCCTACCACCCAGTCTCCATATCCCAGCCCCTCCCCTGATAGATTTCCCATTCTCTATTCCTCTGGGAGTATGGACCCAGGGTCGTTGTGGGTTGCACAAGGTGGAAGGTCTGGCTTCTGTAATTGCTTCCCCGCTGAACATGGGCAGCACAATTTGCAATGGACAAAACCTGGAAGCAACCCAGGTGTCCAGAAACAGATGAGCAGCTGAAAAAGTTGTGGTCTATATACACAATGGAATTCTGCTCATCTATTAAAAATGATGAATTCACCTTCTTCACCCCATCTTGAATGGAACTTGAAGGAATCATGTTAAGTGAAATAAGTCAGAAAGAAAAAAATGAGTATGGGATGATCTCACTCATAGACAGAAGTTGAAAAACATGACCAGAAGGGAAATCACTAAGCAGAACTTGGACTTGAGTTGGTGTATTGCACCAAAGTAAAAGTCTTTGGGGTGGGATAAGGAGGGGAGAGTTCAAGTCTGGGGACATGATGGCAGAGGAGGACCTAGTGGGACTTGAATTTTTACATGGAAAACTGAGAAATGTTATGCATGTACAAACTATTATATAAAAAATGATTATCTAAGGGGAATGAGTATATGAATTAATATATGAGAAAGCTTTAACTTGGGCAGAATATAGAGGCAATAATACACTCACACATTTTTTCAGTAGTATAACCAAGTCAGCATAGGTAGCTAAAATATTAATACATGGAAGTAGAAAAGCATTTTGATTCAGGAAATACTATAGTATATCAGTAACAATCACTCCCCATAGAAAATCCCAAAACCTGCAGTCAGAAAACATATCCTGAGATGATTAAATGCTGACTCAACACACACAAGTCATTTCCTGAGTCTCTTTTATGATTCCATTATCTACTAAGACTGTACATGACAGCATTTTACAAACTATTCTATTCTATGAAAGTTAAAAGCTGTGTTTGTAACTAACCTGAATTCACGTTTTATTTAGCAACTTGGAAAAGATGGATTTTTCTATAGTTAAAAGTCTTATTTCCGAATATTTTAAATAGAATACTAAGTGAAAAGTATCAGGAGGTAGTTCATCTGGTAGCATTCACACATTACTATGCAGGTGACTTCGGAGAGGAAACTTTACTAGTGATGGAACAGCGTTGCAGGTGGCTTTTCTACTCACACTCTCTCTCTACTTTCCATCTCTGTTTCTTACCTCTAGCAAAGAAAGTAGGAAAATGGCTACAAGGAGCAATGAAGGTACTAAGTCTCAGTGATAGTTCAGGTGGAAAAATATGTAACTTTGAAAACAAATGGGCCAGATGTGATGCACCCAAGAGAGCACACATATAACCATGATCAAAGACTAGGTTTCAGGGGCCAGATGGTAGCACACCTAATTGAGTGCACATGTTACAGTGCTCAAGGACCCAGGTTCGAGCCCCTGGCCCCCACCTGCAGGGAGAAAATTTCACAAGTGGTGAAGCAGTATAACCCCCCTCCCTCTCAATTTCTGACTGTCTCTATCCAGCAAATAAATAATGATTTAAAAAATTCAAGACTAGGTTTCAAACTCCCTATCTGTAGGAGGGAAGCTTTACAAAGAATGAAGCAGTGCTTCAGGCCTGCCCCTATCTATCTATCTATATATCTATCTATCAATCTCCTCCCTCCTTTCTTCTTTCTAAATTTCTCTCTATTCCTACCTCTATACAAATAAATTAATAAATAAGTAAATAAAAATAAAAAATCACCTGAGCAGTGGATTTGTTATGCAGGCACTGAGCCCCAGTGATAATCCTAGTGGCAATTAAAACAAAAATTAACAGTTATCTGTAGCACTCACTTTTCACCACATATACATCAGCCATTACACTGAGAGCATAGCAAAAAAAGTTTCTATTTAGAAATGTTTCATACAAGTATTTCAAGCTACAACCTATACACAGTGTTAAAAGAAGAAAAAAATAACTCCCACAGGTAAAAACTTTTTCTTTCTCCACTAAGTGGATCATGAATCAGTTTTAGCTTATGGTGTTCTACTCCATTGAGCCCAGAACATCCAGCAGCTTCCAGAATCTGTGAAACCATCAAGCACAACAGACAATTCCCTTTAAGCCGATTCAAGTGCTGGGAGCAGTGGGCTAGAACTTCTCCCCAAAAATCTGGAACTCAATGATGTGTACGCTTCATTCTTCTTAAGAAAAATAATTCAAACTTACAGTATTTTTCAGGGTTCAGTCGAGGTATATTTTTAATTTGGGTACTTTTTCTTTTCTTCACAGTCATTTTATTTCTAGGTAAGCATAAAAACCAGCTGTTGAGATTCTGGCTGTGACATTTATTTCATAGCTTTCCAAACTATGTATTTGTAAAATATTTTATTTTTTATCTATACAAAATAGCAGGGAATAGAAATAATTCAAAGGTGATAGTGAGAAAGGTTTGCATTAGGAAAATATGTCAAATTAGATGGTATGCTTTGTAAAGGTTTTACATCTAATCAGTATACATTACACCAATGACTTTCTATTTACATGCATATAGGATAATGACAAGATAGATATGTATGTATACACACGTAATCCTGTACTCTCTATATACATGTGAAGTTTGACCTCTGTGTATCTTTGTGCACTTGTGTATGTGACAGAAAGATCAGTGTATACTCATAGAAAATACAATTTAGGGGGTAGGCAGTGGTGCACCTGCTTAAGCACACACAGTGTGGAAGGACCTGGGTTCAAGCCCCTGCTCCCCACCTGCAGTGGGAAAGCTTCACAAATGGTGAAGCAGGGCTGCAGGTGTCTCTCTGTTTCTTTCACTCTCTCTATCCCATTTCCCCTTCCAATTTCTCTATCTGTATCCAAAAATAAATAAATAAAAGATTTAAAAGAAAATATAGATTTAATTACATTCAAATAATAAAGCAATACAAATGTAGCATAATTTTAATTGCATATTACACCATGGACAGAAAAGAACACTAAATATGCAGATTGAAAGCATAACTCTGAGATTAAGATATGTGTTAGCCAGCAAAAAGAAAAAAGCATGTGAGGGAACATAAATGGAATTATCACCTTTTTAATTGGCTTATGTACTATACTGACTACTGTTGTTTTCGATGGGTTATGTTGTTTTCTCCGGGCTGGCTTCACGGGCGGGTAACAGACAACCAGGGACTCATGGTTGAGCTGTAGGCAGTATCTCTTTATTCATGCAGGATGCAGCACAATCTAAGACGAGCTAAGCTAAACTCAAGGTACAGTACTCTAAAACTCACAATGCTGTCTTTATATATACTTGCCAAGTAAGTATATATATTCCACTTTCCAAGGTGGAAACAGGATGTGACATAGAGAGGGTGGAGAGAAAAGTGACTGGTGAAAATCAGAGTGTGACAAAGAGGGGGCAGATTAGGTGAGAATCCTATCACTGAACCACAAATGCCCTGGAGGGAGGGTGGAACTTGTTAACAGTGGTTATGTAAATAGAATGAAGTGGTTATGTAAATAGAATAGTGTTAAGCAGGGGGGATTTAAACCAAATGAAACAGAAGGGGTCTCATGCATACCAACAATTCCCCCTTTCTTTTTAAGTAATGGCCATTGTGGGGTGAACAGAAACGTATATCATACAGGCGTTTTCAAAAGAACTGGCATAAGACATGGAAAACAAAATAGGCGAGCAGCAATAACCAGCGTGATGCCAAGGGGAGCTTTTCTTGCCTCAAAGGGCAAGGCCTAGCAGGCGAAAGGCCATTTCTTGCCTCTGGGAACACTTCATGCCTCTGGGGGCATCTCTTGCCTCAAAGGGCGTTTCCTGCCTCTGTGGGCATCTCTTGCCTCTTGGGGCGCTTCATGCCTCTGTGGGCATAACCTAATAAGAAGGGGGAGTTTTCTGCCTCTGGGGAAGTGCCTGCAGGAAAGAGGACATGGTCTATAAAGTCTCAAGGCAATTGGCTGAAGTTAGTCTTTGAGAAACACAGCAGCGTGTACCAGTAAGTCCGATGGAAGTGTCAGTTCAAAGTAGATGACCACGGAAGAAAATGCCAGGGGATGAAAAGCTGCATGTCTGTCTCGATGGGGAATGTCGGCCACCAGAATTCTGCTTTTCTGTAGAGAGTGAGCTTTGGAGTCTGTGAATCTGTTTCTTCAGGTCGTGCCAGGTCACATCATTGGTTTCCGGGGGCGATGTCAGAGAACAGGGTCCAAATGGATTTCCAGAAATTCTATTTGAGTAGATGCTTTTTCATGTGAAGACTTGACAGCTGAAATTCACTTACTTGTCAAACAAAACTTGTAGCAGATTAGAAGTTTACTATAATTGATAACTCCATTATAATTGGAAGTCCTTTCTAGTATGATTTTAAGGTTGTTTAAACAGTTTAAACTCAATAAAATGTGGAAAGGTAAACAGAAGAACCATGGTTAAAAGCCTCAGGCATGAGAATAATTAACATAATCATTGCACTATCTGCCCCACCCATAACTCATACAGTTTTCAGGATTAAATGTTTCAGATTCATGTCAAGACGTAAAAGAGAAATCAAAGGAGGGAAAAAACAATTTTTTGGATTGTTTCTGGATGTCTCTAGAAATCATGGCTGCGTCCAGCATTTTTTTTAAGTCAATGTCAAACAAAAATTCAGTCATTCAAATCATTCTCTTATGAAATGCAACTTGAACCAGATTATCAAGATCTCACCATGTAGGATTAAGAGTCCCCAGAGGGCGTCCTAGTCCAAAAAGCTCCTCGAAATTCCATTTAGGGTGTTTCTGACTGTTCCTGCTGGATTGCTTCAGGCACCCATTTTTAAAAGCGTCTTCCCATTGAAGAAAGAATCCAATCAGGAGAGTAGAACTAACCACGTGTCTCCATACTTGGGAACTGCCAGGGTACTCGAGAATGTTCTTCAAATTAGAGTAGTCCTTCTCCACGGGAAACATTCGAGAAGAAGTCCAGAAAGTTCCAGGGGAAATCCCCATGCATATCCCAAGGTCTACGATCACAGTCATAAAGAACCAAACTGTGGCCCGGAGCAAAATGTAGTCCTTTTCCTCAGGAAGCATGGGAGAGGGAATCCAGAAAGTCCAAGGAGAAATCTCCATGCATCTCCCAAGCTCTATGATCCCGGTCATAAGAAACCAAAGTTCCCAGTCAGGGAACCGAAGTGTGGCCCAGAGTAAAATGTTCCAGAGACAGAGAAACTGTCTCATAATGAAACAGTAGAGGTTTTGGCAAACCTCTTCATAAGTAGAAGAGAAGACCATAGTGCATAGGTAGGCAAAGTCTTCACTTATCTGGGAGTTGCGCAGGTCCGGCCCCACGTTGGGCGCCATATGTTGTTTTTGATGGGTTATGTTGTTTTCTCCGGGCTGGCTTCACGGGCGGGTAACAGACGACCAGGGACTCATGGTTGAGCTGTAGGCAGTATCTCTTTATTCATGCAGGATGCAGCACAATCTAAGACGAGCTAAGCTAAACTCAAGGTACAGTACTCTAAAACTCACAATGCTGTCTTTATATATACTTGCCAAGTAAGGTGGAAACAGGATGTGACATAGAGAGGGTGGAGAGAAAAGTGACTGGTGAAAATCAGAGTGTGACAAAGAGGGGGCAGATTAGGCGAGAATCCTATCACTGAACCACAAATGCCTTGGAGGGAGGGTGGAATCCAAGTGTCTTTAATCAGAAGAGCAGCTGTTTTTATACTCTCCAAGTAGGGTGGAAACAGGATGTGACATAGAGAGGGTGGAGAGAAAAGTGACTGGTGAAAATCAGAGTGTGACAAAGAGGGGGCAGATTAGGTGAGAATCCTATCACTGAACCACAAATGCCCTGGAGGGAGGGTGGAACTTGTTAACAGTGGTTATGTAAATAGAATGAAGTGGTTATGTAAATAGAATAGTGTTAAGCAGGGGGTATTTAAACCAAATGAAACAGAAGGAGTCTCATGCATACCAACAGACTACTATATATCAACACTACCATTTTTATTTTGTAATGGATATTTAAAAATCCAAATGGTAAATAATAGTAATTTTTACAAAAATATTAATTAAACTGTTACTTAGGAGGCAGCACAGTGGGTAAAGCACCTGATGTAACAAGCATGAGGTCCTGAGTTTGGTCTCCAGAATCACATATGTCAGAGTAGTGCTCTGGTTACCTCTCTGTATCTCTCATCTCCTCTATAATAAATTTAAAAAAATAAGTTAACATTACAGAGAGCATAACACCTTGTTCTCAATTTTCTAATTTCTTGAAAAACCAAAAGTCTGTAGGAATCTCTTCTTTAGATTATTAGTTTTGTTTTAGAACCATATTTTGAGATTCTATGTGATATAAGTTCATTATTGATAAGAGATAAGATATCTCTTATCTTATAAAATAAGATAAGAGATAATCTTAGTCAGCTAAGATTCAACAGTTGACTTGAAATAGTCTTATCCATTCAAATGCATGCTTGGGTTGTATAAAATAGATGATTGAGCTTTTGAGGGATAAAGAATTTGAACTTCCCTATGAAAAGACTTATTCATGTTGGTATTTGTATACATGTATTATTATTATTATTATTATTATTATTATTATTATTATTATTATTACCTCCAGAGTTACCACTGGGGCTCAGTGCCTGCACTATGAATCCACTGCTACTGAAGGCTATTTTTCCCCTTTTGTTGCCCTTGTTGTATATCGTTATTATTGTTGTTGATATTGCTGTCATTGTTGTTGGATAGGACAGATAGAAATAGAGAGAGGAGGGGAAGACAGAGAGGGGGAGAGAAAGATAAGACACCTGAAGACCTACTTCACATCTTGTGAAGCGATCCCCGTACAGGTGGGGAGCTGGGTGCTCCAACTAGGATCCTTACATTGATCCTTATGCTTTGCACCATGTGAGCTTAACCTGCTTCGCTATCACCTGGCCCCCTGTAAACATGTGTAGTTTGAATGGAATCCACCTAGTAATGTATCTTCTTCATATAATAATAATATGTCTACCTAAAGGGAAAGCAATTGACTAGACTTTTTAATATTCCTTTATTAAATCATCTTCTTTTTCTCTCATTTGCTAGAACAGAGTGAAATTGAGAAAGAAAGCATAGATAGAGGTTGAGAGACACCTGCAGTACTACCTCCCCACTCATGAAGTTTCTCCCCTGCAAGTGGGGGCATAGTGTTTGAATACAGGCTCATGATAGCATATATGCACTCAGTAGGGCACACGACTACCACCAACAATATCTTAGTATTTTTAACTTTTTATTATTATTATCTCTATTTACTTAAGATAAACAGCCAGAAATTGAGAGGAAGGGGGGAGAGAGGAGAGGGAGAGAAAGGCAGAGAGCGAACTGAATTTCTGCTTTGCCAATTGTGAAGCTTCCCCCTGCAAGCGCAGACCAGGAGCTTGAACTTGGGCCCTTGTGCACTGTAACATGTGTACTCAACCAGGTGCACCACTATCCAGCCCCAATATTTTACTATTTAAGGTATCAGTTTAACAAACAATATTAAGATGCTGAAGGAATCAAGTAAAGCAAATAAAAAATTTCTGTTACTCTAGAAATTTTTTTGCCACGAACCTCTTTTATTCAAAAAAGTTGCTCTTCTTTTATATTATTAATAGAACTATTAGAGTACTAATAAAAGTTTCGCCTTCACAATAAAAAATTTAAAAAATGATAATTTATTAGTTTTCTTTTGTTTTTGTTTTTGTTTGAAGTAGCCCACTGGTTTGTTTTTGTCTTTATTTTCCTTGTTGTTGGATTTGATTCTTCAGCTATTTCTTAAGCCAAAACCAAAGAGTGTTCTATCAATGTTTTTCACTATCTATTTTGTATTCCTGATCTAAAGTCCAAGTCTTTGATCTTTGGAATTGACTTTTGTGCATGGTGATGTGTTGGTCCTGTTTCATTCTGCCTGTTTCAACCCAATTTTTCTAGCACCATTTGTTGAAAAGATTCTCCTTTCTCTATTTAATGTTCTGGGACCTCTTGCCAAAATTATTTTCGATTGGTGTAGTGGTTCTTTCTTTATTCCACCTATGAATGAGAACATCTGATATTCATCCTACTGCTTCTCCTTTTGGCTTATCTCACTCAAGGTGATTTCTTTAAATTCCACTCATTGTATAGCAAGAGAATATAAACAATGTTTCTTAGAACTAAGTAGAATATTTTTAAATTTTATTTTTTAAGATATGTCTATTTTGGTGCCAGGCACTCGCCCATCTAGTTAAGCACACACGTTACATTGCTCAGGGACCCAGGTTCAAGGCCCCAACCCTCACCTGCAAATTGAGAAGATTCTCCCCTTTCACAAGTGGTAAAGCAAGACTGCAGGTCTCTCTCTGTCTCTTTACCCCTCTACCTTCCCCTCCCCTCTCAATTTCTCTCTGTCTCTATCCAATAATAAAATAAAGAGATTAAACATAAATAAATGAAAAATAATTCTTTAAAAAATAAGATTTGTCTATTTCTAAAGAGGTATTTATTCATGAAAGAGAAAGAAAGATAGATACTGAGACAGACAACAGAGCATCACTCTGACACACATGATACTAGGGATTGAATTTGAAAACTCATGCTTGAGTGTCCAATGTTTCATCCACAGTACCACCTTCCAAGTTGCAAAAGTGTTTATAACTTAAAGTGGCAATGTGTGCGTATGCACACGTGCATATGATCTGCTCACAAATCAAACTGCATACAGATAAAAACCTTGTCACAAGTAAATATTGAAAGGTTCTTCTAATTGCTACTGAATAGAAATAAATCCTCCTTGTCTTGACACTGAAAAGCCCTAAATACCACCAAGCAATGAAATGACTTCTATGCAGCATTTCATTGAATGTAGTTTGCTAAATCTGCCCTCATCATCTTTCATAAAATCTACAGTTTTTTTAAAACTAGAAATGCTTCAGATGCTTAATTCAGGAGGAGTCACGTTTGTCATCAAAATCTATTAAAACAATAAACCAATATAAATAAATAACATATTCATCCATCTCTGCTTTCTAGTCCTAGTTTCTAGCATTATAATAAATGTTTAAATAAATATATACAAACTTGTATTACATATATATATATATAATGTATGTGAAATAAGACATCTTAAAATAGTCATAGAAAATTATTAGACAAAGTGTAATTCGGTATTTGCAAATATGCAAGTAAATAAGTAGAGAAAAAACTTGTACAAAGGTAGAAACTTCATACATTTCTTTGTTGATTGATAGTAACTGTTGCAGTGACCTTTTTATAACTGCTAATAATCATCCTTCATTTTAAGAGTGCAGTTGTGATACTTTAAATTTCCACAATAAATTACTATTTATTTGAAATAATTCTTAAAGCATTTTAATATAAAGTTAATGAATTGTAATAAAAATAAGTGAAATTATACCTCAATCTGACAGTTAGTAGTGAAAGATCGGATTTAAAAATTATACCTCAATCTGACAATTAGTAATGAAAGGTCAGGCTTTAAAATATTTTTATTGTTGATAAGGTTGTAAGAAAAGGCAAGTTCACACATGGCTGGTGCAACATCAAGGGAAAACAGTTTAGCAGTGCCCATGAACCATTTTTAAATGCACATATAGTCAGATATAACAGTTACATTTGCAGAAATTTATCAGCTATTCTCTCAAATGTATGCAATGATAAATGATCACATATTGCATGGCCAATAATGTTTGCCTCAGAGAAAGTAAATAATCAGTAGGAAGACTGGGTAAAAATGACAAAAAAAAAAATCTCCACCATTTACTTTACACTTATTCAATTTACTTCATGTGCATTACATATTTAAAACTAAGCTCGTTTAGGTAAATAGCTAAATCTATAAAGTGAGATCATCTCATATTCATCCTTCTTTTTCTGACTTATTTCACTTAAAATGATTTCTTCAAGCCCCATTCAAGATGAAGTGAAAAGGGTGAAATAACCATTTTTAATAGTTGAGTAGTATTCCATTGTGTATATAGACCATGACTTGCTCAGCCACTCATCTGTTGTTGGACACCTGGGTTGCTTCCAGGTTTTGTCTATTACAAATAATGATGCACATCATAATGACCCTGGGTCCATACTCCCAGGGGATTAAAGAATAGGAAAGCTATCAAGGGAGGGGATGAGATTTGGAGTTCTGGTGATGGGAATTGTATCCCTCTTATTTTATGGTCTTGGCAGTGTTTCCATTTTATAAATACAATTTTTTTTAAAAAGTGAAATTCAGGTAGAGAGGATAGGATATAAACAGAAAGGATTCAATTAGTTGCCATTTTCTCCAGTGATCCTCACCTGCCTATGCATGAGCTATGTCTTTTATTAGTTCAAACATTTGTAATCTTGCAAAAAAAATAAATAAATAATTCAGTTAGAAAAGTAATTTTCCCCATTACATTTATAAAAATAATGGGCCAGAATAACAAAGAATAGTAAGACATAACATTAGGTCCCAGAAACAAAGAAGAACTACCAAAATAAAAGTAAAGAGAATACAACACTTTCAAGTTATCAAAATAATTTGAAATTTTTACAAATAAAAGTGTGTTTTGACTCATTTGCTCACTAAACACACAATAGTGACTTGAATTAAGACTGAAAGAAGGGAATGGGGAAAAATTACTACTGGTTCTAGAAAAGTAAGAGGTTGACATAAATTTGGGATATGTGGAAGGGTGACTCTTCCTATTTATGACTGACTAGGCTATTTACTAAATGAACTTCAGCAGAGACTGTGGAAAAGGGGGTCAAGGAAAGGTAGGTATCTTTTGGACACACTGAAACTGGAGTTTCTGTGCTAAAGTCAAGCGGAAATGTCAAAAAAAAAAAAGTCGATATTGAGTGTCTGGCAATAAATGTATATCTAGTCAGCTAACATTACTTGGGGAGTAATTCATGTCATGAAAATAGATGAATTTACTCCAATCACAAGAAAAGAACAGTAAAAACAGAAGAATAAAAGAGAGTCCACAAAGCAGAATTTGCCTCCTTTATCTCCATTTGTGGGTAGTAGAGTCACCATCCTGATCTTCTAGTAATACATTATAGAAACTATTTTATGGTCTTGCCACCATGAGTGAGTAAAAGTCTGTACTACTACTTAAGTCTGTACTGTACTACTTAAGGCTGAGTCATTTCATCACAGTTTTAGGAGACCTAGAGGATATACCTGTGCACATTCACATACTGCTTGTGAAGCAGTGGCAAATAGTTTATACCATAAAGGTAAGGGGAGAGCAGAAGGGAGAGCTCTCAAAGTGCTTGGCATTCGCAAGATTTGATTTGGGAAGGACTTTCTCCACTGTACCTTTTCAAGGAGGTGAAATTTGCAGGTTTAACCTAAATAATTCACATTAAAAAATAAAAACATTTGGGATTTGCCATTGCTTAATGTAGAAATCCAACATTATTTTAAACAATTGGATACACTGAGTTCTCCACTTTTTCTACAGAAACTCAGGAGGCATGTTAATTATATATACTCATTCTCAGAAAAACTCTTTGTTGCCAAAATTAAGTATAACAGCTGAGAGTTCAGAAAACAGTGCTTTCTCTGAGCCTTTCAGTTTAGAGTTTACTTCAATAAATTGCAAAATACTTAACCCCAATACCACCTGGCCTCCATAACAGTGAGGTGCAAGGCTTTAAATGTACTGAATTATTGCATAGTCTTCTCAGACTTGAAAAAAAAATTCAACTTCTCAAAGGAAAGAAGCAACCTAGCCAGAAAATCAACATTATCAATCAGAAGTGACAGCATAAAAAATCAGTTCAGATATTAAATTATAGGATACACACTATTCAGATGGACATATCTCCAGTTGCTTTTCAAAGTTCAGGACCTTGTAAAAAAAGATACCCTAATGTGACACATTCCCTTTTGTCACAAGAAGTTCTCTTAGTCTACAATAATCAAAGCCTACTGAGCTTCTGTATCGTCGAGATATGTATTCCTGAATTTGAGTAACTATTTTAAGTTTAGGCAGAAATCGTGTTGTCATTCATAAGAAGTTGAAGACATGAAGATGACTGAATCACACATATACAAGCAAAGCCCATCTCTGAAATCCTTCTCTGCTCCTAATAAGAATAACAATTATAGTCAGCTTCAGAGAGAACAGATACCGCTGGCACTTTCTCTGGAGAAACTCAGCAGAGTATAAGATATTTCCATACTGCTCATGCTCTGCTTGAATAACCATCTGTCCAGCATTAGTGTATATCTACCTAGAGTAGTGGGAGACCGAAATTTTCCTCCAGGCTAGAGCAAGAAAACAGCCATTATTTGTTTTCTGTTTATCCTTATACTGTAAGTCTCTATTCTTTCTTTCTTCCTTGGAAGGTCTTACTTCCATCTCTAGACTGAGAAAATTCTTTGCAAATCAGACCAAAATGATAGTATGATGGTATCATAAAAGTAGCCTGTATAAGATATGACACAGCAAATAGGCAGCAGAGAATCTCTCTTACTCAGGAAAGCAGACAGTACTTCACAGAACAGCAACAGTTCAGTTGGCAAAGGAGATAGTATATACAAAGATATAAATTCAGTAACAATATTTACTTGGAAGATTACAAAAATTATTAATGAAACTTAAGGTATCAGAATAAGTGGGTGAGTCTAGTAGATAAGGACTTAAATTGTGACCTAGGTGAGATACAACTAAATATGGGTGTGTATTGACTAGGGATGATACCTTTTAGGGCTGGGCAGTGATACATCTGGTAGAGCACCCACTTGCAGTGCTCAAGGATCTGAATTCAAGGTCCCAACCCCCACCTGCAACAAGGCTTTCATGAATGGTGAAACAATGTTGCAAATATCTGTCTCTCTTTTTTTATATATCTCTCACTCTACCTCCCCTTTACTTCTTTTTTTAAAAATATGTATTTATTCTCTTTTCTTGCCCTTGTTTTATTGTTGTAGTTATTATTGTTGTTGTTATTGATACCATCACTGTTGGATAGGACAGAGAGAAATAGAGAGAGGAGAGGAAGACAGAGAAGGGGAAGGAAAAAGATGGACACCTGGAGACCTGTTTCACCTATTGTGAAGCGACTCCCCTGCAGGTGGAGAACTGGAGGCTTGAACCAGGATCCTTACACCAGTCCTTGTGCTTTGTGCCATGTGTGCTTAACCTGCTGTACTACCACCCACCTCCCCCTCCCCCTTACTTCTCAATGTCTCTTTGTCTATATCCAAAACAAACATAAAGAAATGAAATAGAAAAAGTGATATATTTGAGTGAAAAGTTCTAAGCAGAGAAAACCATGACCAGAGTAGCATTGTAGACCAATCATGAAGATCATCTCAATCACAGTTGTAACCATTCCTTGCCTTGCCATCTACATTACACAGAAAAATAGACTTAGCACTTAGAATACAAAAAAATATTTTAGACTTATGTATACATGTCCTTTGGTCTCACTTCAGCAGAGAGAGAAAAAAGCAATTTATAAGAAATGCCAGCAAGCACATTTTTGTATGAAAAGGAGTGACAAGGGAGTCAGGCAGTAACGTAGGGGGCTAGTGCAGACACTAACAGAATTGTGCCCTTTTTTGTTGTAACAACTGAAGACTATTGATAGTCAAGTGATTGAGTAAGTTTAATGTACCTTCTCCAACCAATGGTTGCTCTCATCAATAGACCCAAGGAAAGTCAGATAAGGCAGAACATCTCAAAGACCAACTCAGTGGACACTATGGTCTCAGTATCACTTTTACCCATAACCTTCCTGTTTTCACCTCATCACCTCCTCCCATGTAATTCTCTTCCTTTCACTAGATGAATTATACACTTCATAGTAATAGTAATAACATAGCTATTACTATTCATAGTAATAGCAACAACCTCAGAATTATACGATTTCTTGAAACTTTAAATACTTTTTTAACTGCTTAAGGTTGACTGGCATGAAGGTAAGGTTATCATGTCTTTCCCTCTATATTAAGTTTCTAGACTCCATGGTAGTTTCTCTTTTTGACCCCAGTATCTGCCAAAAGGTAGAAAGTAAAGTGCAAGAAAAAGACAATGGCATGCAATTATCACATACTTAAAACCCTGAGTTTCCACCTATTATACATGGCTTATGAGGGAGGATTGTCTACAGGACTAGATATTAATTCAAAAATTGAGTGAAAGCAAACACTAGGCAGTTCAGTTATCTGATTTTGTCTATAGGGTGGTAACCATCACTCTGTCTGCCACTAACACCATTGTGTAGCATTAAAAAGCTGCAATAGCTAGTGTTTGAATTACACAGTAGTCAAGCTAGATAATTAAATTTCCTTTCCAGAAAGAATATATCCCTGCTGAGGAAACCTTATTGCAAACTGCTGTTCATGGTGACCATTATTAAATTTGTAGGACATGCCTTTGTATTATAGTGATTCATTTAAAAGTTATCATTACACAACTCAATATGATCAGAAAAGGAAGCGAAAATTTCAGCATAGTTTGGAAGGACCTGAAAATTTCCCCCCAGATTTACTTAAAAACAGGTACCATGACTCCAAATCAAAAGCAAAAAGAACAACACCCCCCCCCATGTCAAAAAAAAAAAATCTTGTCTTTTCTTGATAGATGACAGATTCAGAAATTTTTAGTCTAGAAAAAAATTGTAAGGGATGGGTAGTGGTGCATCTGGTTGAGTGCACATGTTACAGTGCACAAGGACCCAGGTTTGAGCCCCCAGCCCCTACCTGCAGGGGGAAAGTTTTGTGAGTGGTGAAGCAGTGCTAAAGGCATCTCCCTGTCTCCCTCTCTTATTACCGCCTTCCCTCTCAATTTCTGACTCTCTCTATCCAATAAGTAAATAAAAGTAATACCAAAAAAAAAATGAACAACAACAACAAAAAGAAAGCAATTGTATTTAATTCCTTAAAACTTTTTCTCAACTGTTCCTTTAGGATACTTTTCAGTGAGCTGAAACAACTTGGTGTAGGAAGAATGTGTGATGATAACCTACTAACATGAAAATCAGTCCTGTTTATTTAAATGTAAATAAAATTCATCTAGTGAATACAATTTCATGCATGTATGAATATGAATACAAAGAAAGCACACTGATGAATTTTAGTGGAATTTAAGAATTCACCACATTATACATGAATATTATTTCACCTGATTCTCTACAATCTCAAAAGTATGTCTATTTTAAAATGTTATTTTGCATTAGTGATTTAATAGTGCTTTATAAAGTGATTAAAATAATAGGTATAATCCCACCCCACATCTACCACCAGGGTTCTGTGCTCCAATGTCACTGACGTTAACTACAACAGACAAGTTAGTGAATGCCTATTTTGACTCTATCTCCTACATTCTTTCACTTTGGTCTATATCCAGAGATATCAAGCCTGAGATGTCAAGCCTCCACCTCCAATAATCTGGTGAGATCTTTCCTAACACATAAGAATACCTAGTTCCATTTCAAATGGTATGGATATAGACCAAGGAACAAGTATCCAAAAGTTGATAAAACTATATACCTTAAAGTAAAAATATTCAATAGTCTGCTGTGAGTAGACTTAGACTCATAAGTTCAGCAAGCAAATAGAAAGACCTAAAGTAGACACCATAAAGTACCTAATCAAATACTTATTTCTTTGGCCTAGACACCCTCCTTTCCTACCCCCTACTTCACTTCCATCCATCACTTTAAGTTTAACCTCATGAGATAAAATAAGGACTACAAAAGCTGAATAAGACTGGCATACTTTAATGATAGCCTTTTTGGTCAATACCAGGCCACCCATTATTTGGGGCCCTAGTCAGGGAATCCTTGGATTCTCACACAGATACAATGGACTTATAGATCTCTCTCTCCACCATCACTCGTTACTTTCATTAGAAACAACATCATAAGCCCTTTTGTGGGCCTCTCCAAGACAAGACTTTGCCCTCAATGTAGAACAGCAATGGTAAAGACTGCCTCACTCTTCAGAGGGAGGCTGGTTCATCTCACTCTGCCACTTGAGGAAGACTGGTCCTGAAATGAGTACAGCCTAGAATGCTCCTAGCTATGACCATGGGCTGTTAGCTTAAACTGACAGGAACTCAGAGGTTACATAGGCTCCGGTGTTAAATATGAATTTATATGGGCCTTAGGTCAGATCCAAGGGGTTAACAGTTAATGGTATTTATATCTTTTCCTCATGTTTGGGAGCTCCTGCTGCCCTGATTTAGCTTTCGAGTCCTATTCTCAACTCTGATACCATCTTCCCAGATAAAACTTTTAGTCCACCTTCATATTACCTGTCAGGATCAGGAAAAAATTTCTAAAGCCATAGGCCCCTTGGAACATACCTATTACAGACTTCCTCACTTCTTCCCACATGAAGACCCTTATTTCATCTGCTCTGTTCCTACTTTTGAGTTCCTGCTAGTTAAACTATTTGTCCTGCTTTATATCTTACTTCCTTTCAGCCATCAAGCTGCAAATGCTACTGTGATGATATTCTGACTTCCCTGAGCAGACAACTTCACCAATATGTCCCAAAACATCACAACTCCAGAGCCCTCACCTATCTGGGAAAGACAGAAACAGGCTCAGGGTACGGACTGATCTGCCAATGTCCATGTTCAGCAGGGAAGCATTTACAGAAGCCAGACCTTCCACCTTCTGAACCCCATAAAGAATTTTAGTCCATACTCCCAGAGAAATAAGAATAGGGAAACTTCCTTTTTTATTTTGATTATTTGTATTTATTTGTTTGATAGAAACAGCCATAAATTGGGAGAGGAGGGGGTAATAGAGCATGAAAAGGGGACACTTGCAACACTGCTTCACCACTTGCAAAGTCTTCCCCTTGCAGGTGGTGATCAGGGTCTCAAACCTGGATACTTGTGAACTGTAGCATGTGCACTCAACCAGGTACATTACTACCTGGCCCAAAATATTTATTTATTTATTTATTTATTATTAGATAGAGAAAGAGAAATTGAGAGGGGAAGTGGAGCTAGAAACAGAGAGACACCTGCAGCCAGGCCTGCTTCATCACTAGTGAAGCTTTCCCCCTGCAGGTGAGGGCCAGGATCTTGAAAAGGTGAGGGCCAGGGGCTTGAACCTGAGTTCTTGTGCGCTGTAATGTGAGCACATAACCAAGTGCGCCGCTGCCTGGTCCCATGAATAGGGAAACTTTCAATGGAGAAGATGTGATGTAGATTTCTAGTGATGGGAACTGTGTGGAATTGTCACACAGTTATCTTATGATCTTTTTAGTAATTATTAAGTGACTAATATAAATAAATAAATAAATAAAATTGGTCCATACTCCCAGAGGGATAAAGAATAAGGATGTTTCCAATGGAGAAGATGGGGCATGGAACTCTGGTGGTAGGACCTCTATGGAACTGTACCACTGTTATCTTACAATCCTATAAGACTGTAATTATTAAATCACTAATAAAACTTTTTTAAAAATTTAAATATAGAAAAGGGTATATAGCTGATCTATTATGCTATAAAATCATTAAATGCCTTTGTCTCTTAGTTCTAAGTATAAAACTACAAAAGAATAACTGTTTCTGCCTTTTTTCTTTTTTAGATTTTAACAGAGATTTATTAACACTGTAAAAAATGTTAAGATTATAGGGGAATGTTCCACACTGTTCTCACCACCAGAGCTCTGTGGTGCAAATCCCCTACCTCCACGCCCCAAATTCTTCCCTCACAAGGATAACCACCACAAAGTCTTAAGAGGAAGTTCTCACAAAGTCTTAAGAGAAAGTTTGACTACATTTTTCTTTTAACAAGCTCGTGTGTTTTAATTATTTATACTTCATATGAGTGAAGCCATCTGGTAGTTATCTTTAAGAGAAATTCAGTTCACTTGATAACAGATATAAACTACAGCAATGAGCCCTTAAACACACACACAGAGGAATAAAATTGCTTAACTTTACACTTTACTCTCCCACCCCCATCCTTAGCTACACAGATTATTTTAGTGCAGAGCTAGGAGTGTGAGGTAGCATCATCATGATGCAAAAGAATTTCACATCTGAAATTCTAGGATTTGAGGTTCAATCCCAGGCACCAACACAAGCCAGAGCTCTAAAGTACTCTAGTGAAAAGAAGGGGGGGAGGAAAGAGAGAAAGAAAGGAAGAGGGGAAGGACGGAAGGAAGGAAAGAAAAGAAGGAAGAAGAATGAACACAATCAGGGAAAAAACTCAAGTCCCCTTGGATATAGGATACTACTGAACTGTCTGATGAATCTTTTTTTTTAAAATTTATTTAATAAGAGATGAGAGAGAGGCAGGGGGAAGAAGAGGAGAGATTGTATAGACACCACAGCACTGCTCCACATTCATGGAGTTCCCCTAGTGCATTCCATGATGTTTCCTTGTAGTGTCATGGCTTAAACTGAGACTTTCACACATAGGAAAGCAAATATTCTATTGGGTAAACTGTTCCCCACTACTACCACATTATTCCTAGAATACTTTGTCCCAGAAAAATCATCCCCTACAAATAAAATAACATAAAAATTGAATACATTAATACTGAGACAAGATATTATGTATTATAAGAAAATACAACTTCTTACATGTGAAGAAAATTAGAAAAAATTGCTGCTGCAAAGTGAATGAAGTACAAGAGAAATATATTGCACATTGAAGTTTAAGTCACATAAAAAGAAACATTGCAAATAAGTATGTGCGTCCTATGAGCCTAGAAAAAAAAAAGTAGTCAACATGACTTTAAAACTTTGAGAGAACTATGTTGGTTATTTTGGGGAACTGGTGGTAGGAGGGGTATGGAATCATAGCTCTACTGTCTTATAATCTTACAATTTACTAATACAACTTTTTAAAAACATGAATGCTAAAGGAAAACGAAGGTATAAGTCAGGAGGTTATTATTAAATAAGTTTGAAGTATTATATATAAGTAGGATAAAAAAACAGAAAAAAAGACAGGGAAAATTAAAAAGTACTAGAAAGAATGTTACATCATTGAAACAGGCATAGAAGAATATGTATGCATATGAATGTGTTATATATAAAATCATTAAGTATAGTTCACATATAAATGTATTCTATGTAAATACATCAAAGAAAATCTTTTAAAGTTCTCCTTGTCTCACCATTCTTTGCTTGAACAGCATGTATCCATTTCTTCCTCCACTGTCGTACTTGATAGTAGTCTCATATTTTTATGGCTTGTGTTTTACTGTCTATAACCTTGTTGAGAGTCAAAGCTTCTTTCTTTCTCTGTGGCACTCCTTTCAGTAACTCTTGCAAAGCAGGTCTGGTAATGGCAACCTGCTTTAGTTTTTGTATATCTGGTATTTTTTTATTGTTCCTTCATATTTATTTGAATGATAGTCTTGCAGAGTAAAGTATGTGTGGCTCACAGTTATTATCTTTTAAATCCTTGAATATGTTATCCCACTCCCTTCTAGACTCCATGGTTCCTTCCTTCTAAAAAGTCTAAAGCAAGTCTGTTTATGTAGCCGTTAAAAGTCACTGTCTTCGTGTTCTGTCCTTCTGTTTTCAGTCCCCTACAGTGCCTAGTTTAGAGTTCATGCCAAAAAATACAAATGCCAAGGAAAAATTTTCAATCACTACACTGTTACTAATTAACTTCTATACATGATACTAACAGAAGAAAAATTTTACCCATGTGTTAACAACTGTATTTACTGTAAATGATTACTTTCCCAATAAAAAAGTAATTACAAATGTGTGAGTCTTGCATTTAAAAATCCTATAATCTGGTGGAAAAGTAGTCATATCAATGTTTGATGTTTCATTACTTCTGTATCGTATGTTTCAACTATTGGGTTGTCGGAAAAGTCATGTTGCACTTCTGCATAGAAGAAAATCAGAAAAATATGTTATGATTTTTCCAACAACCCAATAAGCTACAACCATACGTCTGTGTGCACTTGTAAAAGGTTTCCTTTGAGTTCATAACATAATAATTTAACCGTAATTCTTACTTAACCCATCTATATGCCTATCCAAACATATTTTTCTAACACTTGTTTAACTAATGATGGCCCAGGAGATGGTACAGTGGCTAGAACATTAGACTACAAAACGTGATGTTCAACGGGGATATCCCCAGGATGCCATGTGCCAGAGTGATGCTCTGGTTCTCTCACCTTTCTTTCATGTTAATAAATAAATATGTAACAGGTACAGTGTAGTACTGTACACTATAATTCTATATTCTTGTAAGCCACAATTAAATCACTACTAGGATTTTTTCAAAAGAAAACAACAACAAAAATAATTAATGTATGTCTTAAGTCTTCTTAAGGGTATAATGGTTTAACTCTCATATATTTTAATGACAAATTTGGGAGTGAGATTTCATATACAGTGAATTTTCAATCACTGGGGAAGTTTCAGCCACCTATAGATACTTTCTGACTCCATTATTATTCTTAATAGATGCTCAATTACTTTTATTTTTATTTATAAAATGAAAATATTGACAAGACTATAGATTTATTAATTTGCATTCCATGAGAGAGAGAGACACCAAATTACTACTCATCTCTAGGATATACTGGTGCCAAGTATCAAACTGAGGATCTTGGGAGCCTCAGGAATGCAAGTTCAATGCTCTAATTGTGAAAAATGTCCTCAGTTCTCTGGTCTTATTATTATAAATGTATACACCTAAAAGAAATACATTTTTCTGTCTCATCTTAAACACATTTCCTGGTTTATTGTCACATAGGAAATAATCCAAACATACTATCTTGGCAAAATAAGGCCTTCATAAACAAGCTTATCTGCCTTTCCAGCCTCATTTTTGGTGGAGGTAGTGGCAGTTTTCTAAAATGACTTTAAGAATGCATCCAAAAACAGTCACTCCTATTTTGGCTAAGAATATAATCTCAACATTTCGGAAATGTTCACTTTAAACACGTTTATATCTGAATTTGATTCAGAATGAGCAGTTTAACAGCACAAAAATAAGCAAGGGAGCTTAGATGTTATCAAGGAATGAAGAGCACAAAATTGAGCAAATTCTGCAGCTGATTATGTTTTCTTAGAATACAACATATATCAAAGGAGTAGAAATTTGAGACAGCTCATTATTAAACAGAGAGATGAATAAAAGCAGACTGCATTTTATCTAAGTTATTCAGCTGATCAATCAATTCAAATGAGACTTTCTATTACAGGGATATCAGCCAAACTGGCATACCAGTAGCTGATAAATAGAAGAGAGTAGGATTAATTTGGGGTCATAAGAAAAGAATGAAACAACTACTCTCCTTTTTTTTATTTATAAATCTCTTAAAGAGATGATAGATTCTTGGACATTTAGATAAATGGGCATATCTAGAACATTCTTTTTTTCAACTGAATAGTCACGCTATTCAGGAGATAAACTATCATATATTTCTTTTTCAATCAAGCTAAAGAATTTTGAATCACAAAGATCCAATCCCAACCTCCAAATTAATAATTCATGCTAGACAAACATTTGGGTATCTGAGAGTCT
Organism: Erinaceus europaeus; assembly: GCF_950295315.1. Classification (NCBI taxonomy): domain Eukaryota; kingdom Metazoa; phylum Chordata; class Mammalia; order Eulipotyphla; family Erinaceidae; genus Erinaceus; species Erinaceus europaeus. The sequence continues at coordinate 59,269,322 of NC_080171.1, read as the reverse complement.
CAACCTTCACCTGTCAGACTTGATGCTCACAAGCCATTTAATCGTTTTTGGGTTACCCTGGGCTTGGCAATTTTTATCCTACCTGATAAGTTCTACTGCTTCTTTGACTACTTTGAAGGTCCCAAGGATGTAATGTTTCTCTAAACTGGGCAGTCTGAAATGTGCTGCAAGTGACAGATTATGGTCAGGAGCCAGCTGTTCACATATTTGATCAGCCAGCAGGAAATCTTTCAGCAGCTCTTAAATAAAAAATACAGGATGGTGTCAGTGTTTGGTGACACTGTTTTTAATCTTCACATTTCTCACTGACAGGAGGTAATGGTTATCCATGGGAGACCTGTCACATGACAACAGCTTCTTTACCACCAGGAGAGTCACAATATGGCTTCCCAAACGACTTTAACAGTTGTAACATCTTGGGCCACTCTTCCTGAAAATGCTATTTCAGGCCAGAGAGGTAAAAGCAGAAGAAAAAAAAAATTTTAACCCTAGAACTTCTTCTGTATTTCTACATAATTTCATAAAGTACTCTTTCTAATAGTAATACCACTCTATAATTAAAGAAGTTAAAATAGAGTTTTAAGGTTGCATTTCAGCTTCACTATTATTATTATTAATTAAGTGAATTGAATCATTGATAAGTCAAATTAATGAAGAATCAGTAGTGCTGGGATGGCATCAACCACTTAGTCGTCACCTACTGAAAGTAAAATAGCGCATATGTTCCTGATTAGTATGGAAGCATGGGCTTCATTAGATATTCCTATTCCAGGTAATTTATCTCAAATTCTGGCATCGTTTCAGAAATATCTGTCACCAATTTATAGGAGTTCCAGAAATGGCTTCACTGCACTTTATAGTTAATCACTCAAAATAAGCATGTAAAATATTAACACATAATAATAATAATACAAAGTGTCCAGACACAATGAAAACATAAAGTCATAATTTGATCAACATTTGTTTTTGCTGTCACTGAAGTTTCATTGCTCCACATCAACTTTGTCAGATAGAAGAAGAGAAGACAGAAAGAAACAGAGAAACACCACAGAACCAAAACTTTTCCCCAGTGTGGGGGTCTAAGGCTTGAACCTGGCTCATGTGTGTGGTAGAACAGACACCTTTCCAAGTGAGCTATCTTACCAGTCCTTGACCAACATATTTAGAGGTAAAGTTACAACTTAAAGCATAAACTTCAGATAAATCATTTTTTAAAAAATTGCCTGTTCTTTATGAGCAGTTTATGAGTTAACTTTATGAGCACTTTATGAGTTTACCGGGGTTTTTTTCCGTGTAGTCATGAGACAATCAGAAATAGCGTCATTTACAAAAGCTGTTAAGGGAGTGAGAGGTAGCACAGTGGTGTGAAGCGCAAGGACCGACATAAGGATCCCTGTTCAAGCCCCCACATCCCCACCTGCAAGGGAGTCGCTTCACAAACGGTGAAGCAGGTCTGCAGGTGTCTCTCTTTCTCTCCCCTTCTCGGTCTTCCCCTCCTCTCTGCATTTCTCTCTGTCATATCCAACAACAACGACATCAATAAAAACAATGATGATAACCATAACAATGATTTAAAAAAAAAAACATGGGCAACAAAAGGGGAAAAAAAGCATCCAGAAGCAGTGGATTTTTGGTGCAGGCACTGAGCCCCAGCAATAACCCTGGAGGCAAAAAAAAAAAAAAGCCATTAAAATGCTGATGATATTAAAAATAATTGACAGAGCTTGTTGGGGTATGTGAAGGGAAGGAATATGCTTAAACATCCAGTATACTCAGGTTCTTTATTTTGTATTATACTTAGAATATTCAGATCTAATCATATCTAAATATATTCCTTCAAACATATAAATGACATAAGCCATCAAGCTTTCTATACCAACAGAGGATTTCCTTTTAAACAACTGAAATTAAGGGTTTTTCAACCTCAACAATATTGGGACAAAAACAAATTCTTTGTTGTGAAGGCATGTCCTGTGCATTATATCATATTTAGTAATACCCCTAGCCTACTTTCACCTCCTCCATCCAACCCACATGCCAACATGTGGCAATCAGAATAGCTCTAGTCATTGCAAACTAACCCCTGAGGACAAAATTACTCCTAGTTAGGAATCACTGGTCTAGAGACTAGAGAAATATTGACATAGGAATCTGGCAATATTGGGGATCATTTTACCAAGTTTCTATGTGTGTCTGATACGAATTACTTAAGTTCTTACAACAAAGAGTTTTGAATACATTTACCCTAGAAATGAGTCCTTCAAAATGTTCAAATAGAAGAAGAATTTCTTGCTAACCACTTGAATGCCACACCATCCAGAGGTTCCCTGTCACTTCAGGACAATCAACAACCACTAGACTACTAATGAGTATCAAGAAAGATCTAAAAAAAAAAAAATTCTATTTAGACCTAGATACCCCCTTTACCTACTTCCTTTTTCCCTTCTCTCAATCACTTTAAGCCTAGCCCTGCCAGATAAAGTAAGGACTACATAAGTTGGATAAGGGCAAGAGACCAGCACACTTTAATGATGGCCCTTTTGGTCACTACCAGGCCACTCCATCATCTGGGGTCCTAATACTCTAATAGATCTCTCTCTCTCTCCACTATTACTGGTCATCTCCAACAGGAACATCATAAATCCTCTTGTGGGCCTCTACAGGACTTTATCGTCAATGTAGAATAACAATGGTAGAAACTGCCCCACTCTCCAAAGGAAGGCTGGGTCAACATACTCTTCCATTAGAGGAAGAATGGTCCTGAAATAAGTATAGCCTAGAATGCTTCTAGCTATGATGATGGAATGTGAATTCAGACCAGGAAGGATGCAGAGGATACACAGGCTCATGTGCTAAATATGGATAGACACAGGTCCTAGGTCAGATTAATGGGGTTTATAGTTAATGGTATTGGTAGACTTTTCCCATACTTGGGAGCAACTCTCTGCCCTGATCCAACTTTCTAGTCCTATTCCCAACTCTCACAACATCTTCCTAGACAATACTTTCAGTCCACCTGAATATTATTAGTAAAGTAATATTAGTAAAGTCATGGGCCCCTTGGAATATACCTAAAATAGACCATCCAGCTCATTCCAACATAAAGGCCCCAAATCTCATCTGCTATATTACTATCTTTAGGTTCCCAATTATTAAACAATTTGTTCTGCTTTATATCTTAATGTTTTTTTTTTTTTTTTTTTTTTTTTAATTTAAATTTTTAATTTAAGAAAGGATTAGTGAACAAAGGCATAAGGTAGGAGGGGTACAACTCCACACAATTCCCACCACCCAATCCCCATAACCCACCCTCTCCCATGATAGCCTTCCCATTCTCTAGCCCTCTGGGAGCATGGACCCAGGGTCGTTGAGGGTTGCAGAAGGTAGAAGGTCTGGCTTCTGTAATTGCTTCCCTGCTGAACATGGGTGTTGACTGGTCGGTCCATACTCCCAGTCTGCCTCTCTCTTTCCCTAGTCAGGTGTGTCTCTGGGGAAGCTGAGCTCCAGGACACATTGGTGGGGTCCTCAATCCAGGGAAGCCTAGCCAGCATCCTGGTGGCATCTGGAACCTGGTGATTGAAAAGAGAGTTAACATACAAAGCCAATCAATTTGTTGAGCAAACATGGATCCCAAGATTGGAATAGTGGAGAGGAAGTGTTGGGGAGGTACTCACTGCAAACTCTAGTGTAATCCTGCTTTCAGGTATATATTTTGCAGTAGTTTATGGATACGTGTGCACATACGCTCTCTCTCACAGAAACTGGTATATGTCTAGGTTATGGGACTTTGTTAGAAAGTGAACTACCTGAGATGAAATTAGAGTGTACTATAAAAGGAAAGGTCTCACCCGAGTAATGAAGCTGAAGGGTTGTCATTCCACACGTGAAGTCTCTGGATACACTCTGAGGTGAAGCATGTTGAGATGGCAATCGTTGCTTTGGTTAGGTTGTGATCGGCGGATGCAATATTATTTGGTATGGATTGGGAGAAGCATACGGGAAAGTGAGCCCTATCCAAGGGTGCCAGGACTGGGGGAAGTAGGGGCTCTATAGTGAAGATGTGAGGTTCCTGCTGTCTTAGGGTTCAAAAAGACAATCAATAGTTAATATTACCCACAAATTATTTGTTAATTGGGTTAACTTTGAAAAGTCCCTTTGTTATGGTTTGCTGTACAGTACCCAGTATCTTGTATATAGCTGTGCTATTGGAAGCTTCTAATCTACTTGGTCTAGGCTTTTGAGAGAGTCCGCATATCAAATACGTAGCCTATCTATTAAAAAGATTCAGTTTGTCTTTTGAGAACCTTTGAGACATACAATTGATTTCCCCCTCTCATATTAATTAACTACTGATTTATATGACTACATTTTGCTAGGAGTGTACATAAACACCATTCCCATCACCAAAGGACCGTGACCCATCCCTCCCGCCCATTCCCACCCCCCACTGGCCCAGGAAGCTACATGTCTACCCCTCACCACTGGGTTTTTACTTTGGTGCCCTACTTACAATTTGATCAGGTCCTGCTTTTAGTTTCCCTTTCAAATCTTCTAAGTCAGCTTCTGTTGATGAGTGGGATCATCCCATACTCATCTTTAACTTTCTGACTTAGTCCACTTAACATAATTCCTTCTAGCTCTGTCCAAGATGGGTCAGAGAAGGTGAGTTCATTGTTCTTGATAGCTGCATAGTATTCCATTGTGTATATATACCACAGCTTTCTCAGCCATTCATCTGTTGTTGGGCACCTGGGTTGCTTCCAGGTTTTAGCTATTATGAATTGTGCTGCTATGAACATAGGAGTACACACCTCTTTTTGGTTGGGTGTTATGGAGTCCTTGGGGTATAACCCCAGGAGAGGAATTATTGGGTCATATGGAAGGTCCATGTCTAGCCTTCTGAGGGTTTTCCAGACTGCTCTCCACAGAGGCTGTACCAATTTACATTCCCACCAGCAATGTAAAAGGGTTCCTCTGTCCCCACATCCTCTCCAGCATTTGTTGCTGCTGTCCTTTTTGATGTATGCCATTCTTACAGGAGTGAGGTGGTATCTTAGTGTTGTCTTAATTTGCATTTCTCTGACAATCAGTGACCTAGAGCAGTTTTTCATATGTTTGTTAGCCTTTTGGATCTCCTCTGTGGTGAGTGTTTTGTTCATTTCCTCTGCCCATTTTTGAATGGGGTCATTTGCTTTTTTGTGGCTAAGTTTGCTGAGCTCTTTATATATTTTGGTGATTAGTTTCTTGTCTGATGTCTGGCATGTAAAGATCTTCTCCCATTCTGTGAGGGGTCTCTCTGTTTGTTTAATAGTTTCTTTGGATGTGCAGAAGCTTTTCAATTTGATGTAGTCCCATTGGTTTGTTTCTGCTTTGGTCTTCCTTGCAATTGGGTTTGATTCATCGAAGATATCCTTGAGGTGTAGATGGGAAAGTGTTTTACCAATGTTTTCCTCTAAGTATTTGATTGTTTCTGGTCTGACATCTAGGTCTTTGATCCATTTGGAGTTGATTTTTGTTTCTGGTGAGATAAAGTGGTTCAATTTCATTCTTCTGCATGTTTCAACCCAGTTTTCCCAGCACCATTTATTGAAGAGAGCCTCCTTCTTCCATTTAATCCTTTGGGCCCCCTTATCAAAGATTAGATGCCCATAGGTGTTGGGATTTACTTCTGGGCTTTCAATTCTGTTCCACTGGTCTGTGTGCCTATTTTTGTTCCAGTACCATGCTGTTTTGATGATGATGGCTTTATAATATAGTTTAAGGTCTGGGAGTGTGATGCCTCCATTTCTGTTTCTTTTCCTCAAGATGGTTTTGGCAATTCTAGGTGTTTTCAGGTTCCAGATAAATGATTGTAGTGTTTGTTCTATTCTCTTAAAGAAGCTTGGTGGAACTTTGATGGGTATTGCATTAAATTTGTATATGGCTCTGGGGAGAATGTTCATTTTGATGATATTTATTCTTCCAATCCATGAGCATGGGATATCTTTCCATTTCTTGGTATCAGTTTCTATCTCCTTGAGTAGCGACTCATAGTTTTCAGCATACAAGTCTTTCACTTCTTTGGTCAACTTTATTCCTAGGTATTTGATTGATTTTGCTGAAACAGTGAATGGGAGTGATTTCTGGATGTCTTCTTCTTCAGATTTAGTGTTTGCATAAAGAAATGCCACTGATTTTTGTACATTGATTTTGTAGCCTGATACCTTGCTATATTGCCTAACAACTTCCAGTAATTTTCTACTGGATTCTTTAGGTCTTTCTATGTATACTATCATATCATCTGCAAATAGTGAGAGCTTGACTTCTTCCCTTCCAATCTGTATCCCTTTGATTTCTTTCTCTTGCCTGATTGCTATGGCAAGAACTTCCAATACTATGTTGAAGAGTAACGGTGACAGTGGGCAGCCCTGTCTAGTCCCTGATCTGAGGGGGAATGCTTTCAGCTTCTCTCCATTGAGTATGATGTTGGCTGTAGGTTTGCTATATATAGACTCCACTATCTTGAGGAATTTCCCATCTATTCCCATTTTTTGTAGAGTTTTGAGCATGAATGGGTGTTGGATTTTGTCAAAGGCTTTCTCTGCATCTATTGAGATAATCATGTGGTTTTTGGCTTTGCTTTTATTGATGTGATGAATGACATTGATTGATTTACGGATGTTGAACCAGCCTTGCATTCCTGGGATGAATCCCACTTGGTCATGATGAACAATCTTTTTGATGTGTTGCTGTATCCGGTTGGCCAAGATCTTGTTTAATATTTTGGCATCTATGTTCATCAGAGATATTGGTCTGTAGTTTTCCTTTTTTGTTCTGTCCCTATCAGCTTTTGGTATCAGGGTGATGTTGGCTTCATAAAAGGTGGAAGGGAGTATTCCTGTTTCTTCAATCTTATGGAATAGCTTAAGAAGTATGGGTATTAACTGTTTCCTGAAAGTTTTGTAGAATTCGTTTGTGAAGCCATCTGGTCCAGGACTTTTGTTGTTGGGGAGATTCTTAATAACGGTTTCAATTTCTTTGTCTGTGATTGGTGCATTTAGATTTTGTAGTTCTTCTTGGTTCAGTTTTGGAAGTGCATAGGTTTCTAGGAATTGTTCCATTTCTTCCAGATTCTCTAGCTTGGTGGCATATAGTTCTTTATAGAAGTTTCGCAGAATTCTCTGGATTTCTGTGGTGTCAGTTGTGATATCTCCTGTATCGTTGACAATTCTATTAATTTGAGTCTTCTCTCTTTTTTGTTTGGTGAGTCTGGCTAGGGGTTTGTCAATTTTGTTTAATCTTTCAAAGAACCAACATTTGGCTTCATTGATCTTTTGTATGGTTCTTTTATTTTCGATGTTGTTTATTTCTGCTCTAACTTTAGTGATTTCTGTCCTTCTGGTTGCTTTAGGGTTCCTTTGTTCCTCTTCCTCTAAGTCCTTGAGGTGTGTAGTAAGTTCGTTCATTTGGGCTTCTTCTTGGTGTTTAATATGTGATTGTATAGCTATAAGTTTCCCTCTCAGTACTGCTTTAGCTGTGTCCCAAATATTTTGATAGGTTGTGTCTTCATTTTCATTAGTTTCCAGGAACATTTGAATTTCCTGTTTGAGTGAGTGTCTGACCCAGTGGTTCTTAAGGAGCGTGTTGTTTAGTTTCCAAATTCTATGTCTTTTAATAATTTTCCGTTTGTTGTTAAAAGTTAGTTTTACTCCACTGTGGTCTGAGAAGATACTTGGGATGATTTCAATGCTCTTGAATTTATTGATGCTGTCTTTGTGGCCTAACATGTGGTCTATCCTTGAGTATGTGTTATGTGGATTTGAAAAGAAGGTGTATTCCAGTTTTTTGGGGTGGAGGAGTCTGAAAATGTCCAAGAGGTCTAGTCTGTCAATCTCTTCATTCAATTCTCTTATATCTTTATTGGTTCTCTTCTTTGTTGATCTGTCTAAGTGTGAGAGTGGGGTATTGAAGTCTCCCACTATTATTGTATTACTATTGATGTATTTTTGAAATTGTTTCAATAGGTGTTTAATGTATTTAGATGGTCCCTCGTTGGGTGCATAGATGTTAATAATTGTTAAGTCTTCTTGGCTGATTGATCCTCTTATCATTATGTAATGTCCTTGCCTATCTTTTATTACTTTATTTAATTTAAAATCTATCGTGTCTGAGATGAGAATGGCTGTTCCTGCCCTTTTTTGTGGACCGTTAGCCTGTATGATAGTTTTCCATCCTTTCACTTTAAGTCTGTGTTTATCTTGTTGTGACAGATGTGATTCTTGCAAGCAGCATATGGTTGGGTTATGTTTTCTGATCCATCCCCCCACCCTGTGCCTTTTGATGGGTGAGTTTAAGCCATTGACATTTATTGATATTATGGATTTAATGTATTGTAGTGCCATTGTTCTAAGAAACAATTTGTTTGCTCTGATATATTACAAGTATTATAGTGATGTTCTTGTTTATAAGAGGTCTTTTAATACCTCTTTCAGGGCCGGCTTGGTGATAGTTGCCTCCTTTAACTGTTGTTTGTCTAAGAAGGTTTTGATCCCTCCATCTAGCTTGAATGAAAGTCTAGCAGGATATATAATCCTTGGTTGAAACCCTTTTTCATTCAGGGCTCGATAGATATCTTGCCACTCCCTTCTGGCTTTTAGAGTTTGAGTTGAAAAATCTGCAGAAAGTCTTATGGGTTTTCCCCTGTATGTGACTTTTTGTTTCTCTCTTGCAGCCTTTAGGATCCTTTCTTTATCCTTACTTCTTCTCATTGTGACTATGATGTGTCTTGGTGTTTTCAGGTCTGGGTTGATTCTGTTTGGTACTCTCTGGGCCTCTTGCACCTTGATATCCTTTCTGTTATTCAGGTCTGGGAAATTTTCTTGTATTATTTCCTCTAGGATGTTTGCTTCCCCTTCCTCTCTTTCTTCCTCTGGCAGGCCAATTATACGAATGTTACTTCTTTTGAGATCATCCCATATGTCTCTGTTGTTGTTTTCAGTGTCTCTCAATCTCTTTTTAAGCTCTTTCACCTCTTTCTTAGTTTTCTCTAACTCATCCTCTGTCTGACTAATTCTGTTTTCTGCTTCTGTTAGTCTGCTTTCCCTTGCCTCAGCTTCTTTCTTCATTACAGCTATTTCAGCTTTCAGTTCTCTAATTGTCTCAAGATAATCAGTATTTTCCTTGGGAGTCTCAACTGTTGTTTCCCTAATACTGCCATTTCTTTCCTCCAATGTTGTTTTCATTTCTGTGATTAATAAGTTTATTATTGCTTGCATACTTTTCTTATCTATGGTTACTTCTGACTGATTTGTGGTTTCTTCTGGGCTCTTGTCTTCATTCATTGGGGTAGCAGTTTTATTTGTTTTTAATCTACCCATTTTTTTTTTAATTTATGTGTTTCTCTCTCTTTTTTTTTTTTTTTTAATGTTCTGTTGTTCCTCAGTTGTTGTTTTTTGAGCACAAGTAACACTGTACTAAATACCTTTATGACAATTGCACTCACCAACCTCCGGACTAACCGTAGCAACTGAAGTAAGTATTGAAGGAGTTTAATCGTTACCAGTTAGCCAAACAATTTCTCCAGTCCGTGAAAAAATAGTAACCAAATCCCAGTGAAGAAAGAGAAAAGGAAGAGAGGATAGCAAGAATAGACAGTTATGCAAATCTACTATCCAGTGTATATTCTAAGGGTAACAAGAGTGTAAAGGGAACTAGAGCAGAGATACACACATAGAGAGTCCACTCTGGGTCAGATTTCTTCCCCAAAGTAATTCAGAAATTCAGAAAGGCAAAGAAGAAAGAAGTGTATGACAAGATTAAAAAAAAAAAAAAAAAAAAAAAAAAAAAAAAAAAAAAGAAAAAGAAAAAAAAAGAGAGAGATTGAGAGAGATAAGAGAGAGAAAAAGGAGAAGATAGGAAGAAGAGTTGTAATTAAAGAGCAGTGCGAGGAACTTCCCAAATGTGTATCAGTGAATTAAAAAAAAAAAAAAAAAAGGAAAAAGGAAAAAAAAAAAAAAAAAACAAACAAAAAAAAAAAAAAACCCTGTTTGGTGGTATGGGGTATCCTGCTAGTAGCTGGTCCCAGGCACTGCTTATGGGGGGAGGGGGGGTGGCGGGAAGGATGTATGCTTGAAAATTAAAAGGAAGAAAAAAGAATTTTTTCCCCTACTCTAATTCTTAACCCAAATTAAGTTATAGAAACATCCTTGGTATGACCGTTATGGCCCCTTATTGGATGGCCTGCTAAAGGCAGAAAATCCTATTGTTTACACGAGATGTGTCCGGAGCTCAAAGGCTAACCGCTTCTGCTTCTCCGGGCGCCATCTTCCGGGAAACCCCGCCCTCCAGACTTTTTTAAAGGATTTCTCAAAAATGAACACTAGCTCCAAGTCCTTTGATCCAATGAGAGCTATACTCAAGAAGTCTTTGGATCCACCCTTAGGGTCGCGGTGGACCCTGGCAACTCCCAAGAGGCAGCCCCCGAGCTAAAGTGCTCTCTCCGGGTCCTCTGCCCGCCGCGCTCTGCAACCGGCGGAGGAGCCGCCTTCCCGGGCGGGCGGAGGACAATGCCCGGCGTACTCGCCTTGCCTGGCGCCGCCTGGGAATTCTGGAGCCCCGCTAGTCCGTGTCACCTTTGCTCTAATTGTTAACCCAAATTAAACTGTAATAACTTCTTTGGTGCCCTCCCCCTTATTGACTGGCCTGCTAAAGGCAGAAAATCCTACCTTTGCCGACGATGCTATCAGAGCACTCGCTGTTAAGCGACTTCTCAGGCCGTCGCCATCTTACCTCCTCTATATCTTAATGTTTTTCAGCCACCAAGCTGAAGACAATACAGTGATGGCAACCTGACTTGCTTGGACAGACAACCTTACCAATGAGTCCTGGAACCCCACCTCCCTAGGCCTGCAGGTGTCTGTCTTTCTCTCCCCCTCTCTGTCTTCCCCTCCTCTCCCCATTTCTCTCTGTCCTATCCAACAACAATGATGAAATAAATAATAATAATGACTACAACAATAGAACAACAAGGGCAACAAAAGGGAATAAGTAAATTAAAAAAATTTTTTTTTAAATTTTAGTCCATACTCCCAGAGGTATAAAGAATAAGGATACTTCCAATGGAGGGGATAGGATATGAAACTTTGGTGGTGGGAATTGTGTGGAATTCTATTCCTTTTATCTCTTATCCCATAATCTTGTCGATCATTATTAAATCACAAATTTTAAAAAAAGCAAAAGAAGAAGAACTTCTGCAGACAGGCATCCTAACTGCCAACACCCAAATATTTATTAGCTATGAATCTAGTCTTGAGTTTGGAGTCTCAGACATATTCTATTAAGCGCATGATTAAAGATAAATATGGTATAAACTATCTTTCATGATTATGATTTTACTGTCATTCAGTCTCTAGTCTCTGGTTTGTGCCTAAAAAATTAAGTAATTCAATTTTTATTTATTTTAAATTTATTGAATTAGTAAAAGAGGGAAACACATTGATTGTCCTTAATATTATTCAACAATTCCCAGGTCACTCTCCTTCCCACATCTCCATTTCCTGGAATATAAACTCTGATTATCACTGCTTGGATTATATCCAAACCATGGACCAATAAACTGTGGCTAGTGGTTATGGGTTAGAAATAGAAAAAATAATCATAGAGAGATTTCAGCAATAGCACAAAGGACTTGAATGGAAAAGGGACCAAGTTAAATCCCCAGCACCACCAATAGTGAAAACCTAGAAGTGCTAGGTTCTAGTTTTTAAAAATAGGAATGTGATTTCTGAGAATGAAGCACTGACACGCCATACTAAATGCATGTTTCAAGAATGAGGACCCAGATTCAAGCACCACTTCCTTCCTGTAGTTTAAAAACTTCATGTGCTATGAAGCAGATCTGCAAGTGTCTCTCTGACTCTATCTTTCCACTCAGTCTCAATTTCTCCCTGTCCTACATAATAAAAAAAGAAGAAAAAGAAAAAAAAGAGAAAAAAGGGGGAGAATGACTACTGTGAGTGGTGGATTCTTAGTGCTGGAATCAAGCCCCAGTAATAACCCTGGTGGTATAAACAAAGAAAGAGAGAGAGATGAAAGAAAGGAGGGAAGGAAGGAGGGAGGGAGGGAGGAATTGAAAGAGGGAGGGAGGAGGAAACGAAAGGAAGGAAGGGAGAAAGGGAGGGAGGAAGGGAGGATGGGGAAAGAGAGGTGGTCACTGAGGAATCATGTATATATTTTCCAGAAAAGAGACTACTTATAGCTAGACGTTCACCTAAGAAGTATCTACCGTAAATTTCTACTTCACTAGAATGTTGCATAGAGAGTGTGAGATGTCTTACAGCATGGTATTCTACAGTGAAGAATACATATTCAACATTTCAGAATGTGCATTATTTTTAGTTACATTTTGAAATATTTTTCACACATATGCACAAGTACACACACAAAAATTAGAAGGATTCATGGAACATTTCAGCATGGATTTTGTTTTCATTGCCTATTCTAAGGTAGCAACATCTTTAAACAGGCAAATGCTGTATAGTCTGTATCCATAATACTTAATCATCTTATATCCATTCATTAAATATGTTGCATCAAAAACAAATTATTCAGAAGTCACTGACTTAATAAATACGGGTAAGCTCTACAACTAAGGAGTCTATACCTAAACAGTAGAATATATACAATCATGATACAAGAAACGTCTTCTGAGATAACTATACACTAAGTATCACAGTTCTTCTTCTAGCGTTTGCCCTTCTTCCGTAGCCAGTCAACAGCGTCAGGTTGAGCCTGATGTACAGTTTCGAGACCTCCTTTGAATCTGGAGAGGTGGCAGTCATTGACTATGTGGGTCATAGTCTGTCTGTAGCCGCAGGGGCAGTTCGGGTCGTCTCTGGCTCCCCAGTGATGGAACATAGGCGCACCGGCCATGGCCTGTTCGATAGCGATTGAGGAGGGCCCAATCATAACGTGCTAGGTCAAAGCCGGGTTGACGCTTGCAGGGGTCTGTGACGAGGTGTTTGTTCTTTACCTCAGCTGACTGCCAACTCTGTTTCCAAGAGACTGGAACAGAGAAGCTCAGTGTAGGCATAGGGGACCAGATTGGGTGACGAGACGTCAAGCGTTGGACAGGGTGGGCGAAGATATCCGCGTATATTGGCAGGTCCGGTCGAGCGTAGACGTGGGAAATGAACTTAGATGATGCCGCATCCCGACGAATATCTGGCGGGGCGATGTCGCTAAGAACTGGCAGCCATGGAACCGGGGTGGAACGGATGGTTCCAGAAATTATCCTCATGGAGGAATATAATTTGGAATCGACCAAGTGGACATGGGGGCTACGGAACCATACTGGGGCACAGTATTTTGCAGTGGAATAGCATAATGCCAGAGATGATGATCACAGTGACATAAAATGTCAAAAGATAGAATACAGTATGGGAAAGAATATTTTTTTCAATGCCATTAATATGTATAAAAGAAACATTCTGGTTGAGTGCACACATGACAGGGCTCAAGAACCAAAGTTCAATCCCTTGATCCCTACCTGCAGGGGGGAAGTTTTATAAATAGTGAAACAGTGATGGAGTGTTTGTTCGTTCTGTCTGTGTATCTGTCTGTCTATCTATCTGTTTATCTGTCTATCTCAATCTGCTTCTTTCCTCTCAATTTCTCTCTGTCTCTAGCCAAAGTAATAAATAAATTAATTAATTATAAAAGAAATACCATTCTGCACAAATTGTTATTATATGCATAATATCTTCTAGAATGTATCCCTATTCATTACTCCTAGGAAATATGGAACTTGCCTCCTTTTTGGTTGAAGATCCTTATATAGATCTATCAAGTTCACAAACACTAGTTGACTTTTAGTCAAAGAAAACCCAGAGTCCTATATTCTGTCCTCCAAAGGGAGGCTGGACAATATACTATATCTTCCACCTGAGGAAAATGAGTTATGAAATTTGGGGCAGCATGGAACGTTCCTACTCACGACCACAGAATGTGAGCTCAGATCTACAAGGATGCAGAGACCACATAGGCTCCTAAGGTGAATATGGGCCCCATATCACATCAAGTCAATGAGGTTTACGATCAACAATATTTATAACCTTTTCTCATATTTGGGAGCTACTCTTTTTCCTTTCTGGTCTTTTTTTCCAGCCATGACATCATCTCCCAGACAATAACTTAGGTCCACCTGCATATCAGATGTCAGGCTCAGTTAAAAAAAAAAAAAAAAATTTAAATAAAAAAAAAAAAAAACACTAGTATAGTCATGGGCCCTTTGGAATATAACTAAAATAGGCCTAATAACTATCTACAAAATGGAGACCCCCAAATCTTCATCTTCACTATTTCAGCCTTTAAGTTCATGATTAGTCAACAATTTGTTTGGCTTTATATGTTAACTCTTCTTTTCAGCTACCAGGTTCCAGATGCTACTGTGATGCCAGCCAGACTTCCCTGGGCAGATGACCCCACCAATGTGTTCTGGAGCCCCGATTTCCCAGAGCCCTGCCCCACTAGGGAAAGAAAGAGAGAGAGACAGGCTGGGACTATGGATCCACCTGCCAACGCCCATGTTCAGCTGGGAAGCAATTACAGAAGCAGACCTTCCACCTTCTGCACCCCATGTCTCTTGGTCCATGCTCCCAGAGGGATAAAGAATAGGAAAGCTATCAGAGGAGGGGATGGGATACGGAGTTCTGATGGTGGAAATTGTGTGGAGTTGTACCCGTCTTATCCTACAGTTTTTGTCAGTGTTTTCTTTTTATAAATAAAAATTAAAAAATAAATAAATAAAACCAAGAGTCCTATGATCATCTCCTTGTCTTATAAGAAACTTGTTTTTCTACAAATAGTGAGCTTTCCTGCTTCTTTAAATATTATTTTAGAAAAAATATATACAGAAAATAGATACTGAAAAGTGTGAGCACTAATACTGAGCATATGGATTGAGTGGCCATTCCATGTAATAATGTAATTATTTTATAAGAGTATTTACATTTATTTCAAATGAGGTAGAGATTTTAATATTATAGAAGAAGAAAGAAAAATCAGAGAACCACTCTGAACATGCAGCACAGAGGATCAAACTGGGTGCCTCAAAAATATGTTCCTGGGGATCAGTCAGTGTCCCAGCCGGTTAAGAGCACATGGCATAAAGGGCAAGAACCAGCACAAGGATCAAATTTGAGCCACCAGCCCCCTGCCTGCAGGGGTGTCCATTCACAGGTGATGAAGCAGGTCTGCAGGTGTCTGTCTTTCTCTCCCCCTCTCTGTCTTCCCCTCCTCTCTTGATTTCTCTCTGTTCTATCCAGCAACAACAGAAATGGCAACAAGAACAACAAAATGGAAAAATATTAGCCTCCAGGAGCAGTGTATTCGTAGTGCAGGCACTGAGCCCCAGCAATAAGCATGAAGGCAATTAATTAACTAATTACTTCTGAGCTCCTCTAGCTGAGCTATTTCACCAGTCACTATATTATTACTATTATTTCCATTAAATAATTAATATTTTAGTTCTCTTAACTCAGAAGAATCAAATTAGCAAAGTATTTCAAATGCCAAATTATAGCAATAGTTACTGTCTGGGACAGCGAAAGTGAGAATTTCAGCACAGTTGACTAGGCAAACATTTTATAAACTTATAAGATTGATGGAGTTAGACCTAATTTTTACCTATTTTAATACTTTTAAAAATTTAACTTTTTCACAAATTATTAGTTATATCTATACTTTATCAAAACTGCAGTTAATTCTGATAAAAATATACCTACAACTCCCTAAATAACAGGCTTTCTTTTATCTTTTAGCAAGCTAAAGTTTCCCCACATATGGAGTTATTTTAATTTGGCAATTCATTGTAGAAGTTGGACGTCTACTTCAACAAGTTAATATTATTTTTAATATTATTAAAGTTAATATTAAAGTTAGAAGTTAATATTATTTTTACTCATCTTTAAGATAAATCCTATCTGTTTTTATTATATGCACGTCTCCATGTTTTCTCTCATGTTGTATTTAATCATTGCTTAGTAAGCTTATCTTTTCAAGCTATTAATTCATTTTAGGATGAACTTGTTTTACTCTGCTTTGTTAATTCATCATCTAAGAGTTGAAAAAAATAATAAAGTGTGTCTCCCTTCATTTTCTGTTTACAATAGAAACACACTAACTTCTACTTGTGCTATTTTATAATTTTTAAATCATTAATAAAAATAAAATTAAAGAGAAAAATAGAAATATACTTAAAATGGCAAGAAAATATTCATCTGACAATATAAAATTAAAACACATGTGAATAGCAGGTAGTGAAAATAAAAGACAAATAGATTAACATGATCAGAATCATGATAAAAAAACAAAGATTATTTATTTCAGTCTTCTGACAAAATGCATATATGTTCAGGATAATCATAAATTCAAAAACATTTGTGCTGCACTACTGATCTGACGTTCTGAAAAATACTTGCTTTGGATACAAAAGCAAGTCAACGATATTCAGAATTGGCAAGAAGTAATAAAACACAACTATGTATCACCGGAAGAAAGGTCTAATACAATTAAAATGATGAAGTAGATAAACAGTACATAGAAAGACCCAGTATAGAACACAAGGCAAACTCTAGTGCCAAATGCACAAGTGACACCAGTAATGGGAGTCAATGATACACCCTGACAACTACATCTGTTACTAAAATAGATACTGTGACAAATAAAAATAGCAAGAACAAGTACTTTAATGAGATTAAGACAAAGCATAGGAAATTAATGACGAAGGATAAAGACAAACCTGGCAAGAATGGCAGGTAGAGTGACAAATGAAATGCTTGGATAAGCAAAATTCAGGAAGCCGGACAAATAAAAGACCCAAGACCAAGACCAAGACAAATCTGTCAGCAATACCGATAGAATCACATTTTGCCAGAAGACAGTGCTAAATGATAAATGTTGATAATAAATGGATTTAGCAAAGTAACAAACAGAACAACAGAAAGCAAATAGAAAAATACCCTTACTGTAACATTGGATGTAGGTCGTCCTTTTAAGGAAAATATAACGTGAAGAAGTATGTTTGAAAGCTGGTAGAAGGGCTGCATGCTATTAAATGTCATCAACTCTCTTCTACTATCATACTTAAGTTACTGGGAAATGCCCACTTACATATAGAATCTTGAACTCAGCAACAAAATACTCGCAAAAGAGTAAAGTAAGAGAGATAAAAACAAAAAAGGAACGGAGAGAAAACAATGGATTCAAGTCCTCAGGCCCCAGATGCAGGGGGAAGGCTTGCAGTTATCTCCCTTTGCCCCTAACGTCTCAATTTCTGTGTCCATCAAAAGAAAAAGCAGGAAAAAATGACCACTGGAAGTGATGGATTCATCATGCAGACACCGAGCCCAAGCAATAGCCCTGGTGACAATAAATAAAATAAAATAATAATAATAAGGCTTATGTAGTCTCCAATGGTCTTTATCTGCTAAAATAAAACCTGGTATATAGCTCACTAGGCAGGGCAACTGCCTAGCTAGAAACACAACCTGAACTCAATCCCTAACACCTGTTAAGTACACATGTTAAAATGCACAAGGACCCGGGTTAAAAAAAATTAAAAAAAAAAAAAGCATGGCTGCTGGAAGCAGCCCAAAGAGAGTTACTTCAGAAAACTAGAGCAATTAAATCTCATGAACATGTATTAAGTGTGCATTCTTCATTGAGATCTAATTACACATAATACATAAAACACTAATAATAGATGTAGATGCAAATGTTAAGCTATACTTCTAGGCACATTCAATAAACACTGAGGAAGGAAGGAAGTGCCAACTCTACCTTTAAAAGTCAATTACAAAGGAAGTAAAAATAGTACAATATAAAGATTGCCCCAGGGGCTGGAGAGAAAAGGGGAAAGAAAACTAATCTCCCCAATTAAAATTGGAACCTGGTTCTTCTATCAACTTGAAAGTAAAGAACACTCAATAAATGTATTTTTTCTTTTAAAGGAAAATAAAAGAAAACCAATATCTTGTACGTAGAAAATTTCCCATTTGTGTTTTTTAATTTTTTATTAACTTTATTTATTTATTAGATAAAGACAGTCAGAAATCAAGAGAGAAAGGGTGACAGGGAAGGAGAGAGACAGAAAGACACTTGCAACACTGTTTCACCACTTGCAAAACTTTCCTCCTGTGAGGTGTGGGGACTGAGGGCATTGAACCTAGGTCCTTGTGCATTATAACATGTGCACTTAACAGGAGCGCCCCACCCCCACTCCACTTATGGTTATGAAAGAGAAAGAAAAGAGGGTGGAAATACAAGAAAGGAAGTTGTTTGCTCATGGTTGAAATTTGCGATCAGCAAATGGTAATCTGCTTAATCTTCTGGTTGTGAGTTCAATGGGATTTGCAAGAATGGATCTGATAAACAGACAACAACTACTTAACTATATGGTGTAGTACAGATTTTCAAAATCGCGTGGTGCAAATGCAAATACTTCAGTAATTATATCAGTGCCTTATTTCTCAGAGTGTGACCAGTGGACCAGTAGCATATTAGATACAGCAAAGAAAAGCAGAATTTCTGTCAAAGCTACTAAACTGAAGTTTCTATTTTAATAATATCTCTGGGTAAAATCTAACCTTGGTAGGCCTCCTATTGGTAAGGCTTACACTTACCACAAGAAATTCTTTGGAGTGAATATTTGAATAAAATGAAGACATGAAAGGTCTAATGTAAAGAGCACAGGAGACAGAATGTAAGTATATATCAACAAACTCTACATATCTAAGCATAGATTTTTTAAAGTATTATTTTATTAGAATTTCACTTAAATTATTATCTAGTTGCAGCCACCAACACATGAAATTAATTATAAGAATCTGTGTATGCATGCGAAAAACATATTAGACAGAGGTAAATCTCTTAAGGAGCAACTGCAAAAGGGAAGTTGTTGAAGAGAAGATGCATAAGGGGAGTGAAATATTATCCTGAGAACAAATTTGTATGATCCATAAGCATCCTACAAGTAGTCCCCCCAATACTAGAAATGTGATCCTATTTTTTTTAAAATGGTATGTCTTAGATCAGAGTAGAGTGTGTGCCTTGCTGTGTACATAGTACAGGTTTAAGCCCCAACACCATGTGAGAGATGCTGTGGTGCATGAGAAAGGTCTGGTGCTATGGGCTCTCTCCTCCCACAATGTAAAAGTGCCCTGAAGCAGTGAAATTATGCAGATATATGTCCCTTAAAATCTACATAATAAATAAGTTAATAAATAGTAAGTAAAATATCCCACTTAATCAACTATGTTGGAGACTTGAAATAGTTGAAGTTTGCAGGCTGGACAGTGATGAACCCAGTAAAGCACATACATTGCCATGCACAAGAACTTAGGTTCAAGGCCCTGCTCCCCACTTGCAAAGGAGAAACTTCATGAATGGTAAAGCAGTTCTGCAATTGTCTCTCTTCTATCTCCTTCTCTCTCAATTTCTCTCTTATCAAAAAATTTTAAAAATTAAAATGACAGCTTGGAGGAGTATATTTGTCATGCAGGTACTGAGCCCCACCAATAACCCTGGTGGCACTAAAATAAATAAATAAATAAATAAACAGTTTTTATAGTTAGCTATAGATAGCATGGAGGTAGAGATTTTTATTAGTCTGCTAAAGTATTTAATTATTAACTAAGTTTTTATAAAAATTAGAACTAATTTTTCACTAGTGATTTAACAATGATTAACAAGATTGTGGGATAAGTGGGGTACATTTCCCACCACGAGAGTTCCATATCCCATCCCCTCCATTGAAAGTTCCCTATTCTTTATCTCTATGGGAGTATGGATCAAAGATCCTTATAGGGAGCAGAAGGTGGAAGGTCTGGTTTCTGTAATTACTTCTCCACTGGACATGGGCATTAATCCATACCTCCAGCTTGTTTCTATCTTTCTCTAGTGGGGTAGGATTCTGGGGAGGTGGAGTTCCAAGACAGACTGGTGAGGTTGTTTGCCCAGGGAAATCAGGTTGGCATCATGGTGGCATCTGCAACTTGGTGGCACCCACTGTTTGTCCTTTCAGCACTATTTTGCCAATTTATAGTTGAATTATAATATTCCACCATGGTTCCTCTTTATTCCTTCCTCTATAGTTTTCCTCCCACTAGCCTGGAAATCCTGCTTTCATTTGGAATCCCCAGGTTTAAATAGGCTTTGTTGTGGAGAGTCAGCCAGGTGTTGTCTTCAAACTGCCATCTTGGCTCTGCCCTCCCTCAAACTCATTTTTAACTAGCAATACTCCTGGCTAAATTTCCAGTGGGTCAGCAAGAATCCAACCTAGAAAAATACAAAATTTCTATTCTTTTAAATTCATGTATTCATTTATTTATGAAAGAGATAGAGAAATTAAGAGAGAAAAAGGAGATAGAGAGGAAGAAAGAGAGAGAGCTTCAGAACTATGTCTCTGCTCATGAAGCTTCCCCACTGAAGCCTGGGACCAGGGGCTAGAGCACTTCAATGTGTGCACTAAACTAGGTGCACTTCCACCTGACCCCCTAAATTTCTATTCTTTATGTGTGCTAACATCCATTCTAGGAAGAATCAATTGAACAATGGTATGTCTATAGGATTATTTACAAGAATTCTTCTGTGAGAAATGGTTTCCATTTCTCTCAACATAATAGTCCCACTCTAAAAATTCTCCATTGTGACTTTCTAAAAATTCTCATTCAACCTGTCACTGGCCAGTCCAGAGAAAATCTACTGGAATAAGGAATGTATTGAATCCTATTGACATATCCTTGTACTTATTAATATGGCCACCCATCATTTTGCTTTTATGCATTGATCACCTGCACCTACAACATGCTTCTGACTCACATGTTTACAGCTTGTAAACCAACCATGTTTTTCCAAAGACAGTTCTCCTTTTCTTTGCTGTTCAGCATTTCCACAATGACAAGCATCTGGAAAGCAGCAGGCCCTGCTGGTTTAAGCATAAATCTGGGAGTCAGTAACTTTGAGTTCAAATTCCAACTCTGACACCTGTTTGCTCTCAAGATGTGAGCTGTCCTAAAAAAGCACTCACCATGGTATTCAAACAAGCCTGAAAGCTACTGTGCTGATGTGCTAACATAAAGATATCTTTCTTGCAGCTGTGCTTATGGAATTTTTTAATAGTTTTCTTATGGAAGGTTAGGCTGTCACAAAAAAGCATAGCAAAAGGCAAAGAGCAAGTGGCCCAGCCTGCCCTTCAGTTAGAATGACTTTGACTTCCCATAGTCCAGCAGTTGGTTAGAGGAAGATTTCAAGGTCAATTTCTTCACCTTTCAAACCTGTGGTTTCTATATTAGAGAATTAAACTATCAGGCTTCCTGTGTTGGACAATTCTCTCTGGGAAGGTTAATGTCACTTGTAAGCTTAATAATGATCCCAAAGTTAGGAATGTACAGTAAATATTCTGAATGTGATGAATAAGTTAAAATAAACAAAGTTAAAAAAGATCAAACAATGCCTGAAATTCTTTATAGATAACACTGGCTTCAAATATTAGGAGGGACTGGGGAAATAGTATAATGGCTATATAAAAAAACTGTACTGCCTGAGGCACCAAAGTTCCTGTGTTCAATCCCCAATGCTACCATAAGTCAGAGCAGAACAGTGCTCTGGAAAAAAAAAAAAAAAGGAAAGAAAGAAGAAGTAGAGTAGGAGAAGAAGGGGGGTGGGAAAATATACGAACTAAGCTTATACCCATCAAGAGTCAAATTTGTTTCTGTAAAGTGTGGATTTAATAAAAAGTGTCTGTATACCATTCTCCTATTTAGAATTAAATATAGCATTATTATTCTATGCAACTAAAATTTTTCCAGATCAGTGTTTAGCAGCATATAACCCAACACAGATCTTCTGAAAAGTACTTAAGTACATAATGAAATTGTGAAATGAATTAATTTAAAGTCTCAGCATTCTCTACAGTAAAATGATGACAGCACATTCCCTTGTTATGAGCTCATGATGGATAAAATCTTGTTAAATATCTAGAGTGAATTGTATAAAATAGAATAATCAACTTTGGCCATACAATTAGTGAAGGACAGTCTGGAAAATCCTCGGAACATCAGAAATGTACTACCTATAGCCATGTATTTTTTTCTCCTAGGAATCTATCCAAAGAGAAGAAAAACATCTATGTGAAAGGATCTGTGTACACCTTATGTTCACAGCAGCACTGTTGTAATAGTCCAAAACTGGAAGCAACCCAGATGACCAATGGCAGATGATTGCTTGAGAAAGCTATGGCATATACATGCACAATGGAATATTACACAGCTGTAAGAAATGATGAAATCTCCTCTGCTGTTTCTTGGATGGAACTTGAAGAAATCACATTAACTTAGCTAAGCAATGAAAAAAAGGAAAGAAAGGTGAAATCTGGACTAGGTATTGGCCATGGAAGCAAAGTCAAGGATTCTGGAAAGTGCCAGTGTGTGGGGGAGTAGGCTGAGAGGGCACTGGAGACTCAGTATATGATAATGGAGGAGGGCTTAAGTTGGTGGTGAGAATGGTGTGCTCACACACACCTATCATGGGAAGATAAATTGTACTCATATGACAATAACTGTCTTGTAAATCATATTTAACTAATAAAATGATTTTTCCAACTAGGGTTATTGCTGGGGCTGGGTGCCAACACTATGAATCCACCACTCCTCATAGCCATTTTTTTTCCTCCTTCCCTTCCTATTTGATAGGACAAAGGGAATTTGAAAGGGGAAGGAGAAATAGAGATGGAGGGAAAAAGACAGCTGTATATCAGCTTCACCATTCATGAAGCTGCCCCCTTGCAGGTGGGGAGTAGGGGCTTGAACCTAGGTCCTTGCACATGGTAATATGTGTACTCAACTATATGCACCACCACATGACCAATAAAATAACATTCTAAGTTGTTAAATGGTCAGCAGAATAGCTCACCTGGATAATATGCCTGTTTTGCCATTGGTACGATCCAGTTGCCCATCTAACCCCCATCATATTGAAGGAAGTTTTGGTCTATAGACTATAGTCTGTCTATCAACATACCTATCTGTCTATGTTTCTATCTGAAAAAGTCAGACTGGAGTGATGATTTCCCAGTGATAATGAAAAAAAAACTGTCAAAAACTATTAGTTCAATTGTTCTAAGAGATCATGGTTTTACTTTTTCTCTAGAACAGTGGTTGGTCCTTGGCATAGCTACACATCAAAATCATCTAGAGGGCTTTTTAAATTGTTTTTCCAATTCTCAACCACGTCCTACACCAATTAAAATAGAAGAATAAGTTTGAAATTAAGAAATTACTACTTTCAAATGGTGTTTCTAATGTGTGGCTACAGCAGATATTCACTGATGGAGTACAAATCTATTTAGAGAATAATAAACTAGACAGCCAAGAGCAAACAAATAAAAGCTAGACATGCACCAGACTGTGATACAAACATCTTCGTATTTTATTCATATTTCATTCTGAAGTGCACAGTTTTCCACTAAACTTCAAAGTATCTCCCTAACAGATCTTGGAAAACCAAAGGACTAGTGAAGAGAAAAAAAAACTTCCACATTGGGACTAATTGGAAAAGTCTACCTAAGTGAGTGAAAATTCAATGTATCAGAATAATTTTTAAAGTAACTTTTGTAGACAATCAAATGCTAACAAGTTTAGCCAATGCATCTTCCATTCATTGAATGATACAATCATGCTTAAGAAAGTTCATTCAATAAATAGATTGTAAGATGTAAGCAATTATCTAGCAGATTGTCTCTGCATATGCATAGGTTGTATTAATAGATTTTTAAATAATGGTGAGATGACTGCAACTATACAATAAAGGACAAATAAAGCATCTTCAGTAGCTCCTGTTTTTCTATGTTTCTTTAATTTTTTATTATCTTTATTTATTATTGGATAGAGACAATCAGAAATTGAGAGGGGAGATAGAGACGGAGAGAGACACCTGCAGACATGCTTGACCACTTGTGAAGCTTTACCCCTATAGGTGGGGACCCAGGGCTTGAATCTGGGTCCCTGCACATTGTAACTGTGTGCTCCACCAGGTGCACCACCATCCAGCCCCTAACCCTGCTTTTATTTATCGGCTCAGTTGCATACTCCCAGGTCTCATTTCTATTTCCTACTTTCCAGTTTCTCACTCTCTCTCCCTCTCTTCCTCACCTTTAAAAAGATAGCTATGCCATAAATTCTAAAACCTAGCTAGTGTTGCTTCATTTTTGCTTGATATCCTTATGACTGGATGATAGCTGACATATTAATCACTTCTCACACTGTACTGTCTCATAATGATATATAAAAAAATTCCTCAGAGCCAGATCAAGACACTTGTAAGTGAAGACAATAAAATATTGTAAGATTCACTATTATTAGTGGAAATGTAATGAGAAAAGTGATTAATCAGAAAATTTCTTAAGAGTCTATATTCCTCTGACAGGAATAAATGACCTCAGAAAGATGAGTAAGACATTCAAGGAAGTTAAATTGCTTTCTAAAGAGTAAGAAGGAAGTTAAACTGCCTTTGGACTAACAGTAGAACTTTTGAGGTAAGAAAGTTTAAAGCTAAGTGAGCCAGTCTCTTGCCCTTTTCCAGTTTTTATGGCCCTCTCTTTATCTTCAGAGCTTAGACTTTCTTCCAGTTGTTAAATCATTGAGCATCATTTGTTGAATTCAGACTTGTATTAGTTTCATGGGGTCTGGTCTCAAGTCAAGGAGGAAATACACTTAGAATTTTAGTTGTGTCTAAGCTAACCTTGATTTTGATGGCATTTATTTGTTTGGTGATTCTAATAATGGTTAATAACTGCCCTTTAGTTGATAAATACTTTTTTGCCAGTATATCTCTTAGCCAATTGTATACAGTGTTTTTTCTAAAGATTATCAAGGGATGATGATTATGCTGGCACTGCCAAAAGAGATTAAGAAATGTATGTTACTTTTCTTTTCATAGCTCGTGAAGTAGATAGAGTGATTGAGAGACGTGAAGTAGAGGGTATGAAAGGAGGTTGTCCCCCCACGCCTATGAACATCTAATTTTTGGTAAGGGGGCCCAAAGTATTAAATGGAGAAAGGAAAGAAAGAATGACAGGAAGGAAGGAAGGAAGGAAGGAAGGAAGGAAGGAAGGAAGGAAGGAAGGAAGGGAGGGAGGGAGAAAGAAAAAATAGTAAGGGCTGGAAAGATAGTTCACTGGGAGGGTCATGCCTTGCCTGCATGTGGCCCAAGTTTGAGACTCAGCACCACCTGAAAAGGATATAGCACTATAGGAATTTCAGTATCTGATATATCTATCTGATCTTGCAGATATATCACATATGCATGTACAAACAAACATACATACAAATGAAAAGGCATCTCAGGAACAGTAAAACTGCATTCAAGAGGATCCTGATTGTCCACCTCCCCCCCCAAAAAAAAAGTGGTGCATATAGGAGTTTGAGGTTCATGGAGTTCAGGAAAATTCCAGGGTACACTGTTAATTTGCATATCACTAGTATGCAGGTTATATTTAAAGAAGAAACTCGATGATCATAACAATGAGCTCAGGCACAGAGTGGAAATAATCCAAAACTAATCAAACTAAGTCTTCTTTCATCACCCAGAAAGGTGATGAAGATAAAAATCAGAAAAGAAAGTTTTCTTGGTTCATAGCTTTAGGGAACTTTATGTTGATGTAGAGTCAGTCAAAAAATAAACATTGAACACTTACCAAATAGCCAAGGACTATGCTATTTCATGTTCTAGTGTCAAAGTCTTATAATGCTAAATTATATTAATAAAGAAGATAAGATTGATAAGGAAATCTTCTCTCTGCTGAGGAAGGGTGACTTTACTTAAATTAGCCCAGTTTCCAAATTAAGGGTCTCCAAATTAAAGCATATTCACTTTTCTCATTGCAACTTGTAAAGACAACAAAAACAAATGAAATTCAATATTACTTGAAATTTTATTCCTCTTACTCAACTGTAAATTCTTCCAAAATTCCTATTAATAACCCTTCAAAATGTATCTTACATTTAAATTACTAATCCATAACATTATCTGCCTCTCTCACTTGCATTTTAACTTTCTCTTGTCTTTGGCTTCCAAAATAATAGGGGTAACCTACTATTACAATATCTCCTGTACTTCAGTTTGAAAGACTCAATTAAATTTTTTCTACTTCTGTGCAGTGATTCTCCTGCTTCTTTCCTTCCTTTCCTCCTTTCTTTCTTCTTTCCTTCCTTCTTTCCTCCCTTCTTTCTTTCCTCCCTTCCTTCATTTATTTATACATTCACTATTCATATATTCCGTATTCATTTCATCAACAAATAAAAATATGTTAGGTGCTATTATATTCTTGGAAATGGAATCTTTGTATTTCTTATGTTACTAAACTCCTGGCAAAGTGACTTGGAGATCTTAGGAGGCCAGTATATATTATACAATAAAATTTTCAACAATTAACATTAAGATGTCCTCCTGTCTCTCCTCTAAATTGGATATCTGTACCAACTTGTAAACAGAGCTCAAGCAATGAGGGAGGGAGGGCGAGGGAAGGAGAGAGGGAGAGAGGGAGACAGGGGAGGGGGAAAGAGAGAGAGAGAGAGAGAGAGAGAGAGAGAGAGAGAGCGCACATTTCATAGAATAGAAAGTTAACTTGAGCACTTAGGAGCTCTTAACACCTGTACTTGTGTGTTTATTGAAGAAAAAAGATCTACTATGAATCTTGAAACAAGCATGTATAAGTTTAGTCCCAATAAACAATAAGATTTCATTCTTTATGTGTGGCTTATTCATTTGCCCCTATCATCTAGAATCAGAGTGATTATATTCTTCTATATTTCATCTTCAGAAGTGGAAATTCATTCCCAATTGGCAACTTTACTCCCAAAATTACTTAATCATTTGAATGAATAGATTCTTGTAGTTTTTCTTTTTAAATAATGATTAACTTCCCCCACAATAAAAAGCAACATCTGTTGCCATTTCTATTTTCAAAAGATTATAATTTAAGTGAAATATCCTTTTAAGTTTTTTTTTCTTTTTAATATAGAACGCTTTATGAATTTGTGTATCATCCTTGCACAGGGGCCTTGCTAATCTTCTTTGTATTGTTCCAATTTTAGTATATGTGCTGCTGAAGCAAGCACCCTTTTAAGTTTTTTATGACTCTCACTTTTTGTGAAAAATTACTTTGTTTGAATATTATAGACATACTAATATTGTTCCAAGTTCAAATGATCTTAACTCAGTATCTTACTTATGGGTATATTATATTTATACAAAAATATTTGCCCTTGGGGGTCGAGCGGTGGCCCAGTGGGTTAAGCGCATGTAGCGCAAAGCACAAGGACCAGCGTAAGGATCCCAGTTCGAGCCCCAGGCTCCCCACCCGCAGGGGAGTCACTTCACAGGCGGTGAAGCAGGTCTTCAGGTGTCTTTCTCTCCCCCTCTCTGTCTTCCCCTCCTCTCTCCATTTCTCTCTGTCCTATCCAACAGTGAACAACATCAACAATGGCAATAATAATAACCACAACAAGGCTACAACAACAAGGGCAACAAAAAGGGGGAAAAAATGGCCTCCAGGAGCGGTGTATTCATGGTGCAGGCACCGAGCCCAACAATAACCCTGGAGGAAAATATATATATATATTTGCCCTCTGGCCCAAGAGGTGACACACAGGTAGACTTGTAAATTAAAGGTTCCAAGTTCAATCCCCTGTGCCACATATTCCAACGTGATATGCATACATACCCCCACTATTAATTAAAAACTAAATTCTATCACAGGTTAAGAATAAATCATACAGGGGGTCAGGCGGTAGGGCAGCGATTTGGGCCCACGTGGCGCAAGGCGCAAGGATCGGCATGGGGATCCCAGTTCGATCCCCGGCTCCCTACCTGCAGGGGCGTCACTTCACAGGAGGTAAAACAGGTCTGCAGGTGTCTATCTTCTCCCCCACTCTCTGTCTTCCCCTCCTCTCTCAATTTCTCTCTGTCCTATCCAACAATGAACGACATCAACAACAATAATGACCACAGCAAGGCTACAACAAGGGCAACAAAAGGGGAGGAAACGGCCTCCAGGAGCAGTGGATTCATGGTGCAGGCACTGAGCAACAGCAATAACCCTGGAGGCAAAAAAAAAAAAAAAAAAATCATACAGTAGTCAAAGAGGTGGTTCAGTGGGTAAATCACATCATATACAAAGTCCCACGTTCCACTCTTAGCACTGAATATAACCAAGTAGTAGGTATAATATGAAAGTGTAAAACTAACCCATATAATCAAATAATCAGTCATCCTCAATAAATAAATGAAAGAAATACATTCTAAAATTCTATTCCAGGAAATGGTATCATTTAATATAATGTAGTCTCTTTGCACTAATTGCTGCAAAATATATAATGATAACATGGCAGGTTTTTTTGGTTACCTCATAATATTAGCTTTTATCCTACATGAAATCAGATTATCACATTTGACTTTAGAACCATGAAAGCTCAGAAAGTAATAAATCTGTAATGAAGCTTGCAGACCAAAATAAGTAGCATGATTTTTCCCCTTTTCTGTTGACAGAACTTCCCAACCAAAATTCTTTTCTGTTGACAAATATGTGATAAATATATTTGTTCTAGAGAAACAAAGAACAAAAGTTTGTCAAAGATGTGTTTTATCCATCTACAAGAGTTCTTTTCTTAATTACATTTTACAACTAAGAATTATGTAAAGTTCCTAATTATATGAGGAAATATATAAAATCAAGTCACTTTAAATAAAAACACAACTGTCCAAACAAATTACTAGTGGACAAACAGTATTCATTGCCACTTTCAGAACAAAAACAATTCATAAATGATAGTACAAATTTTATCTTAATGTTTTACATCAGTGATATAGGTCTTTATAAAGTAATATTTATAGAATTTGATGGAGTGAATGAATTTAAATATAAAATAAATTTATCCAGTGTACTGCACCATGAGAAAAAAAACCTCAGATAATTAAAAAACTGTAATGTGAAGGGTTATAATCCATGTTAAAATAAAAGTTCATTGTCAGAAAATGCTTAAGTTAGCAATATAATATGACCATTCTGAAATTACAAATGCCATTTTATGCAGCATAATAGAAAAAATAGAATGGAAGACACATAGGCATACTTTACTTGTTTGAGAATACAAGGTCAATATTCAATATACTATTTCAAGACTTGCTCTGAATTTGTTATGAAACCTTTGGTAAATGACTTAACCTTCATAGATTTAATTTCTCTCCCTTATAGTGAAAGCATGTGCATATTTACTAATACATTCAGATATTCACTCAGCAAACTGCTAATAATTATTTTAGACACTGGGAATGCAACAGGAAAGCTAGAAATTTAACTTCTTGAGTATATGCAAAGCAAATAGAAATAAGCCACAAGTAATCCTGCAAATAAGAAAAAAAAAAGTGCTATAAAAAATCTATCTGATAATCCTATTTCTGAATAACTAGAATCTTTTTGATAAGTTTTCAAGTTTTTCTCTAGGGAAGAAAAGCTCATATTTGCATATATATTTCATACATTCCCACAAAAATATGGTACCACATAAGATATTTCTTAGCAAGGAATTGAAAAGATTCTCATAACCATAAAAAAGCAAGAAATGATGAGTCAATGTTCAGACAAGAAATTAGTCACCAAAATATATAAAGAGCTCAGCAAACTTAGCACCAAAAAAGCAAATGACCCCATCCAAAAATGGGCAGAGGATATGAACAAAACATTCACCTCAGAGGAGATCCAAAAGGCTAACAAACATATGAAAAACTGCTCTAGATCACTGATTGTCAGAGAAATGCAAATTAAGACAACACTAAGATACCACCTCACTCCTGTGAGAATGGCATACATCAAAAAGGACAGTAGCAACAAATGCTGGAGAGGATGTGGGGACAGAGGAACCCTTTTGCATTGCTGGTGGGAATATAAATTTGTCCAGCCTCTGTGGAGAGCAGTCTGGAAAACTCTCAGAAGGCTAGACATGGACCTTCCATATGATCCAGTAATTCCTCTCCTGGGGTTAGACCCCAAGGACTCCATAACACCCAACCAAAAAGAGGTGTGTACTCCTATGTTCATAGCAGCACAATTCATAATAGCTAAAACCTGGAAGCAACCCAGGTGCCCAACAACAGATGAGTGGCTGAGAAAGCTGTGGTATATATACACAATGGAATACTATGCAGCTATCAAGCACAATGAACCCACCTTCTCTGACCCATCTTGGACAGAGCTAGAAGGAATTATGTTAAATGAGCTAAATCAGAAAGATTTAGATGAGTATGGGATGACCCAACTCATCAACAGAAGTTGAGAAAGAAGAACAGAAAGGGAAACTAAAAGCAGGACATGACCAAATTGTAAGTAGGGCACCAAAGTAAAAAAAACTGTGGTGAGGGGTAGACATGGAGATTCCTGGGCAATTGGGTGGTGGGAATGGGTGGGAGGGATGGGATACAGTCTTTTGGTGGTGGGAATGGTGTTTATGTACACTCCTAATAAAATATAGTCATATAAATCACTATTTAATTAATATGAGGGGGAAAATTAATTGTATGTCTCAAAGTTTTTAAAACACAGACTGAGTCTTTTTAATATATAGTCTGTGTATTTGATATGCGGACACTCTCAAAAGCCTAGACCAAGTAGATCAGAAGCAACCAATAGTACAGCTATATAGAAGATACTGGGTACTGTACAGCAAACCATAACAAACGGACTTTTCAAAGTTAACCCAATTACCAAATAATGTGATGATAACATTAACTGTCGATTGTCTTTTTGAACCCTAAGACAGCAGGAACCTCACATCCCCACTTTAGAGCCTCTACTTCCCCATCCTGGAATGTTTGGATAGGGCCCACTTTCCCGTACGCCTCTCCCAATCCACATAAAATAATATTGCATCTGCCGCTCGCAACCTAATCAACACAATGATTGCCACCTCAACATGCTTCAGCTCAGACTGTGTCCAGAGACTTCACGTGTGGAATAACAACCCTTCAGCATCATTACTCAGGTGAGACTTTTCCTTTCATAGTATTCTCGAATTCCATCCCAGGTGGTTCACTTTCTAACAAAGTCCCAAAATCTATATATACAACAGTTTCTGTGAGAGAGAGCTTATGTTCACACGTATCCATAAACTACTGCAAATCATATACCTGAAAGCAGAAGCACACTAGAGTTTGCAGTGAGTACCCCCTAACACTTCCTCTCCACTATTCCAACCTTTGGGTCCATGATTGCTCAACAATTTGTTTGGCTTTGTATGTTAACTCTCTTTTCAATCATGAGGTTCCAGATGCCATCAGGATGCCAACCAGGCTTCCCTGGACTGAAGACCCCACCAATGTGTTCTGGAGCTCCGCTTCCCCAGAGACCCACGCTAATAGGGAAAGAGAGAGGCAGACTGGGAGTATGGACCGACCAGTCAATGACCATGTTCAGTGTGGAAGCAATTACAGAAGCCAGAACTTCCACCTTCTGCAACCCACAATGACCCTGGGTCCATGCTCCCAGAGGGATAGAGAATGGGAAAGCTATCAGGGGAGGGGGTGGAATATGGAGATTGGGTGGTGGGAATTGTGTGGAGTTGTACACCTCCTACCCTATGGTTTTGTTAATTAATCCTTTCTTAAATAAAAAAGAAAGAAAGAAAGAAAGAAAGAAAGAAAGAAAGAAAGAAAGAAAGAAAAAAAGAAAGAAAAAAAGAAAGAAAGAAAAGAAAAACCTAAAGAATCCAGCAGAAATCTACTGGAAGTTATTAGGCAATACAGCAAGGTATCAGGCTACAAAATCAATGAACAAAAATCAGTGGCATTTCTCTATGCAAACACTAAAACTGAAGAAGACATCCAGAAATTACTCCCATTCACTGTTGCAAAAAATCAATAAAATACATAGGAGTAAAGCTGACCAAAGAAGTGAAAGACTTGTATACTGAAAACTAGGAGTCACTCTTCAAGGAAATAGAAACTGATACCAAGAAATGAAAAGACATCTCATGCTCATGGATTGGAAGAATAAATATCATCAAAATGAATATTCTCCCCAGGGCCATATACACCTATAATGCGATACCCATCAAAGTTCCACCAAGCTTCTTTAAGAAAATAGAACAAAAAAACATTCATTTATCTGGCACCAGAAAACACCTAGAATTGCCAAAACCATCTTGAGGAAAAGAAACAGAAACAGAGGCATCACACTCCCAGATCTCAAACTATATTATAATGCCATCATCATCAAAACAGCCTGGTACTGGAACAAAAATAGGCACACAGACAAGTGGAACAGAATTGAAAGCCCATATCTAAACCCCCACATCTATGGACATCTAATCTTTGATAAGGGGGACCAAAGGATTAAATGGAAGAAGGAGGCTCTCTTCAATAAATTGTGCTGGGAAAACTGGATTGAAACATGCAGAAGAATGAAATTGAACCACCTTATCTCACCAGAAACAAAAATAAACTCCAAATGGATCAAAGACCTGGATGTCAGACTGGAAACTATCAAATATTTAGAGGAAAACATTGGTGAAATACTTTCCCACCTAAACCTCAAGGACATCTTTGATGAAACAAACCCAATTGCAAGGAAGACTAAAGCAGAAACAAACCAATGGGACTACATCAAATTGAAAAGCTTCTGCACACCCAAAGAAACTATTAAACAAACAAAGAGACCCCTCACAGAATGGGAGAAGATCTTCAGTTGCCGAACGTCAGACAAGAGACTAATCACCAAAATATATAAAGAGCTCAGCAAACTTAGCACCAAAAAAGCAAATGACCCCATCCAAAAATGGGCAGAGGATATGAACAAAACATTCACTTCAGTGGAGACCCAAAAGGCTAACAAACATATGAAAAACTGTTGCAGGTCACTGATTGTCAGAGAGATGCAAATAAATACAACATTGTGATACCACCTCACTCCTGTGAGAATGGCATACATCAAAAAGGACAGCAGCAACAAATGCTGGAGAGGATGTGGGGACAGAGGAACCCTTTTGCATTGCTGGTGGGAATGTAAATTTGTCCAGCCTCTGTGGAGAGCAGTCTGGAAAACTCTCAGAAGGCTAGACATGGACCTTCCATATGACCCAGTAATTCCTCTTCTGGGGTTATACCCCAAGGATTCCATAATGCCCAACCAAAAAGATGTGTGTACATCTATGTTCACAGCAGCACAATTCATAATAGCTAAAACCTGGAAGGAACCCAGGTGCCCAACAGCAGATGAGTGGCTGAGAAAGCTGTGGTACATATACACAATGGAATACTATGCAGCTATTAAGAACAATGAGCCCACCTTATCTGACCCATCTTGGATAGATCTAGAAGGAATTATGTTAAGTCAGCTAAGTCAGAAAGATAAAGATGAGTATGGGATGTCCCCACTCATCAACAGAAGTTGATAAAGAAGAACAGAAAGGGAAACTAAAAGCAGGATCTGATTAAATCGAGAGTAGGGCACCAATGTAAAAACACTGTGGTGAAGGGGAGGGCGGCCATTTGGCTTCCCAGCTCGGCAGACGGTGGAGGGGCGGGGTGGGTGGTGGGGATGAGACACAGTCTTTTGGTGGTGGGAGTGGTGTTTATGTACAATCCTATTAAAGTGTAAACATTATATAAACCACTATTTAGTTAATATGAGAGGCAAAAAAAACTGATGATATGTCTAGAACTTCTTAAAACACAGACTGAGTCTTTTTAATACATGGGCTGTCTTTGATATATCTCTCCCAAAAGCCTAGACCAGGGAGAACAGAAGCAACCAATAGCACAGCTATATACAAGATGCTGGGTACTATACCCCAAACCCTATCAAAGGGACTTTCCAAAGTTAACCCTAACACCAAATAATGGTATGATAACAATAACTATCCATTGTCTTCTTGAACCCTAAGACAACAGGAACATCACATTTCCACTCTACACCCTGTATTTCCCACAGTCCTGGAACCTTAGGGTGGGACCCACTTTTCTGCATGCTGCTCTCAATTCAAATCAAATAATATTGCATCCGCGGATCGCAACCAAAATCAACACAACGAGTGCCACCCCAGCATGCTTCACTTCAGACTGTGACCAGAGACTTCAGGTGTAGAATAACAACCCTTCAGCTTCATCACTCGGATGAGACCTTTCCTTTCATAGTATTCTCTAATTCCATTCCAGGTGTTCCACTCCCCAATAGAGTCCCCAAACCTAGATATAGTCCCAGTCCCCTGAGATAGAGCATAGGTTCACCCGTGCCCATAAACTAGGGGAAAAATATATACCTGACAGCAGAAGTACACAAGAGCATGCAGGGAATACCCCAACACTTCATCTGCACTATTCCAGTCTTTAGGTCCATGATTGTTCAACAATTTGTTTGGCTTTGGATGTTAACTCTCTTTTCAGCCACCAGGTTCCGGATGCCAGCGAGATGCTGACCAGACTTCCCTGGACAGATGACCCCATCAATGTGTACTGAAGCTCCACTTCCTCAGAGCCCCACCCTACTAGGGAAAGAGAGAGACAGACTGGGAGTATGGATCGACCAGTCAATGCCCATGTTCAGCGGGGAAGCAATTACAGAAGCCAGATCTTCCACCCTAGATCCCACAACGACCCTGGATCCATATTCCCAGAGAGATAGAGAATGGGAAGGCTATCAGGGCAGGGGATGGGATGTGGAGATCAGGTTATGGGAATTGTGCTGAATTGTACCCCTCTTATTCTATGGTTTTGTTAATGTCTCCTTTCTTAAATAAAATAATAATAATAATATAAAAAAAGAAAAGAAACCTGCAGACCTGCTTCACCACTTATGAAGCGACCCCCCTGCAGTTGGGGAGCCGGGGGCATGAACTGTGATCCTTACGCCACCGGTCCTTGCACTTTGTACCATGTATGCTTAACCTGCTGTGCCACAACTCAGCTCCCATAATTTTTAACTTTAAAGTAGTAGAGAAAGTACATAAAATTTGAAAACTAACAAATTTATAAGGACATAGTACTTACATAAGGAAACTAACATAGAAATTTCAGTCTTGAAACACAACAGGTTATAATCTTGCATTAAATAAATCCAAAAATGAGTTGTGTAAAACACAAATTCTATTATGCTCATAGAATCTGTGGGTCATGAACTTGAACAAAGCTCATTATCTATTGCTATGTGGTTCTTTATATTTGGGGTTTCAATTGGGGATGATGTATCTAACTAGACTAGAGCAACTGAGAATGTGGAACTACTACTAAAAAAGCTTCTTCATACACCTATGTGGTACTTTAGAAAATATGGCTGGAAAGTTGACCTCAGGTGAGATAGCCAGCTGAGCACATCTATTGATACATAAATCATCTCCAACTTAGGGTCCTCAGCATAATCAAACTCTCACTTCAGAGTTTATTGCTTCAACAAACAATTTATCATATATCTGGCCTTTTATGATCTGATCTCAGAAGTTACAAACTGTCCCTTGTGCCTTATTGTCTTGGAATTAGCAGTCACAAGTCCAGCAAGACAAAAGAAAAGTAGATTTAGACCTCATATCTCAATGAGAAAATTATCAAGGAATCAATTTCAATTGTCACAGAAATATTCAGAGAGTTCTCAATATTTTCTCCACCAAAAGAAAAACTAGTAAGGTCATGGGCTCCTTGGAATACACCTAAAATAGACCTATGAGCTTTTTTCCAAAAACGGAGACCCCAGTTCTTCATCTGCAATATTCTTGTCTTTAGGATCATGATTAGTCAACAATTTGTTCTACCTTATATCTTAACTCTTTTTCAGCCACCAGGTTCCAGATGCTATCATAATGCCAACCTGACTTCCCATGGCAGATGATCCCACCATGTTTTCCTGGAGCCCCACCTCCCCAAATCCCTACCCCACTAGGGAAAGAGAGAGACAGGCTGGGAGTGTGGATAGACCTGTCAATGCCCATGTTCAGCGGGGAAGCAATCACAGAAGCCAGACCATCCACCTTCTGCACCCCACAATGATCCTGGGTCTATACTCCCAGAGGGATAAAGAACAGGTAAGCTTTCAAGGGAGAGGATTGGATACAGAGTTCCGGTGATGGGAATTATATGGAATTGTACCCCTCCTTATTTATTGATGGTCTTGTCAATACTTCCATTTTATGAATAAATGAAAAAAGAGAGTATGAATAAATGTAGTCCAAAATGAAGAAATAAAAGTATCTCTAAATTCCATTTTTCTGATTCATATAAAACAAAAAGTGAAGTGACAAGATAGAAAGATTTGGAGCAACTGATAATATAAACACTCAGAGAAAAAAGATGATACAACTTGAGTTGGAGCTAGAGAGAGAATTAAAGAGTCCTTACTGGTAGCAGTATTGCTATCTATGGGTGTGTGTGTGTGTGTGTGTGTATGTATGTGTTTGTGAGAGAGGAGAGAGAAATGTGAGTTTTGACTAAAAAGTTGAGAATATTCCTCATAACTTGTGAAATATAATTTAATTTTTATTGACATTATTGGCAATTATTGACATTAATCTAACTCGTTGTCTCAATATATTAGTAAAAAGTATATTGTGGGGGAGTCAGGTTGTAACGCAGTGGGTTAAGCATACGTGGCACAAAGTACAAGGACCAGCATAAGGATCCCGGTTCCAGCCCGGGGCTCTCCACCTGCAGGGAATTCACCTCACCAATGGTGAAGCATGTCTTCAGGTGTATATCTTTCTCTCCCCCTCTCTGTCTTCCCCTTCTCTCTCCATGTATCTCTGTCCTATCCAACAACAACGAGATCAATAACAACTACAACAATAAAACAACAAGGGCAACAAAAGGGAATAAATAAATAAATATTTCTTTTAAAAAAGTATATTTTGCTGAACTAGAAATTTGTTTGGTGAGAAGACCAATATCATTATTTTTTTTCCTGTTTCAGTACAATACTCCCTGCATGCCTACACTTCACTCCCCACTGTCGGGTTCCTCCAGAGCCTAGATGGAGAGCAGGTAATCTCAGGCCAGCAGCTGCAGGGGTGAGTTCCCTAAGAGGTCTTCCCAGCGTACCATGACAGCAGACTATACAACAAACCTCCTCAAGGTACGCTGGCAGAAGACAGAACCTTTTATTGTCTCAGTTACAAGTTTATAAAGGGGTAGCTGTGCAAGGAAAGTAACCAAGCTGGCCAATGAGACCAATATCTCCTTAAAAGGGAAAAAAGAGCAAGGCAATGAGAAGGTATGGATGGTGATGCAGGAATGGGGAAATAAAAATTTAAAGAAGGTAAAGCCCAGCAGAGGGAGAAGAGGGTGTGTTGTTTTCGACAGGCTGGCTTCACGGGAGGGTAACAGATGACCAGGGACTCATGGTTGAGCTGTACGCAGTATCTCTTTATTCATGCAGGGCGCAGCACAATCTAAACTGAGCTAAGCTAAACTAAACTACAAACAATCTTGTCCTTATAAATATACTAGTCCAGTAGGGTGGGAACAGGATGCGACGCAGAGAGGGTGGAGAGAAAAGTGACTGGTGAAAATCAGAGTGTGACAAGGAGAGGGGGCAGAGCAAGTGAGAATTCTACCACTAAACCACCAATGCCCTGAAGGGAAGGTGGTGCTTGTTAACAGAGGTTAATAACGTAAATAGAATACAGTGTTATGTAAATAGAATGCAGGGGGGATTAAACCAAATGAAACAGAAGGGGTTTTTTTAGAAGCATACCAACAAGGGTGGGGTGATGAGGCAGACTGATAGGAAAGTTGAAATTCTCCCACATACTCTGGCCACATCTCGCTTGATCACAAGGCTGGCATGCCTAGGGGAGTCTAATAGACGAGCTTCCGGGGGTCAACCATCCATGTTCAAACACGTATTAGACCCACACCCCACCCCACTCATTCATTCATTTTATATTGTCCCAAGACTTAGGAAGTCAAGAAGAAAGAAAATACAGGGAGGGTACAGCTAGTGGCCATTTGTGGCCATTGATGAAAACACTCAACATCTTTGGTAATATGGCTCATTCAGATGTGGCCAATGCTGCTATTACAGAAACAACTCCAGGTTATTAAAACTATCTCTATACTTTCACAAAGTATAACTGTACTTTGTAAAGTTAACGTTGGTGCTTACTGTCCAACTTCTTGGGGCATTTTTACATAAAAGTACTAAGTGTAAACCTTTCTCTTGGGGTAAGGAACACAAAAACACAAATGACTGACTGAACTTTTGGTCCAAAAAATATATGAAACTATTTTATTTATTCTGTTGCTTGAAAATTGAAACAAAATGCCTAAGGATAAGGTTATAAAATTATTAATATACCTTTACCACATGTAAAAGCTACTTTTTCTTTTACTTAAAGGTTACCTACATTGAGATATTAAAGCACATGAATCCTAAATACCATTTAGCTGTACAAATAGAGAATATTAAAAACTTTGATAAGAGAAAAAAGTAGGAATTTTTTGTTTAATTGTATATCTCATATCCTTAACACCAATTATTTTGCTCTAACCTCTCTATTTAAAAAAATATTATTGGTATTTAATATAATTAATTCAAACATATTAAATTAATTTGACATTTGTAGCTTGTAATATTTTCTCATTGAATTTCTATATTGTTAAGCATCAATACTGTTGAGTGTTTTTCATAATATAAAAACTCTGGTGAAACAATAGTTTTTTCATAATTAACAAGAAGCATAGAGGCAGGGTAGTGGCCCACCAGCAGAGTTCAGTTACCAGGTGCAAGAAGTTGTGTTCAAGCCCCTCCTCCCCAGCTTGGGGAAATTTCACAACCACTGAAACAATGATTCATGTGTCTCTCTTTTTTTTCTGTCTCTCTTTAAAAAAAAAAAAAGGTTACCACTCCTGGTGGCTTTGTCATGCATGTACCAAGCCCTAGTAAAAGCTCTGAGGGTAATGAAAAATAGAAAAAGAAAACATGAATAAGTAACCCTGGGTTTTTGGTTGTTGTTGTTGTTTGTTTTGTTTTCTTTTGAGCTTTTTAATGGAGGCACTTCCCAAAGAACAACTTAGTATCAAAGATTGCCATTGTTATCAACATATTGCTTCACTCTATATCACTGAGTAAAATTTACCTTATTTTACATTTCAGTGGTCAATCTGCATTTCCTTTTTACTTTATGAATAAAATATTTTGTTGTATCTCATGAATGATCATATTAACAAATGAAGTCATTATTGGTATAGGAATAATAACCACACATTCAAATATTATTTCTCAGTTGAGACCCTCATTTTAGAAGAAGTTAAAATCACTCCCATAAAGATAGAAACAGGCTAGGGGTATGGATCAACATACCAACCAACGTCCATGTTCAGCAGAGAAGCAATTACAGAAGCCAGACCTTCCACCTTCTACAGCCCATAAAGAATTTTGGTCCATACTCCCAGAGATAAAGAATAGGGGACCTACCAATGGAGGGGATGGAATGTAGAACTCTGGTGGTGGGAACAGTATAGAATTGTACCCCTTTTATCCTACAGTCTTGTCAATCATTATTAAATCACTAATAAAAATATTCTTAAAATCATTCTCATCAGGGGTATTAACAAAATTAAGTGCCTTTCCCAATACACTGAGCAACCAAGATAATCAAAAAGTTTATTTCCTAGGATCCATTCTTTATGCCCAACCTCATTCTCCCATCACTGAGTACAACCTATAAATAAATAGGCTGTACATTTCAACTACTTCCACAAAATCCAACTTCACAGAACATGGACTTCTGGAATATTATTGTTCAAAAATTCCTTGGAGGTTTTGAAACTTCACTGCACATTGTAATCACCTGGGGAGCTTTAAAATATGCTGTTGCCTAGTTCACACCCCAAAGATTCTAATTTAATTGGTAGAGAGTGAGGCCTAAGCATCAGCATTTTTAAAAGCTCCCCAGGTGACTCTAATATGCAGCCCAAATTGAGCACCACTGTTCTAAATCCTTGTTTTACAGATTAAACAATTAACCCTCTCACTGACACATACAAACTTAATGTTAGAAGTAAATCTAAAACTCAGGTCTTTAGCAGTTCTTTTACTAACTCTGGGGATTTCAAGTGTGTTCTCCAAGGGGCTTTTCATGAGTTATTACAAGGGGCATAGAACGATAGAATGGAAGGATGAACAGAGTTCTAAACCCTCTCATGCCTTGACAAGATCAACTCCAACATTTCTATATGCTGGGCTTCTTTGCAAAAGTTATCCTAAAGAAGAAGAAAGCAGAGGGGAACTATGTCTGCCTAAAGCTGTCTAAACTATATTAAAAGATATTTAAGCTATTATAAATAGACCACTTATATAACAAGAGAAAAAGAGGAGAAGGGGGGATAGGGAGGGGAGGGGAAACAGTTCTAGCAGCACTTGTACTAAACTGGAATGATAGGAATATGCGCATATTTTTCTCTTTCACAAGGGTAATAGAAAGATCCATCAAGTTCTAAAGTATAGAATTAAAAAAGGTGGTCAAGAAGCAGGTCGTGGGGTAGGGCACATGCCCACTACACATGCAACCCAAATTCCAGCCCTAGCACCACGTTAGAATACCATGGTTCCAGTGCTACGATCCCGTCTTTTCTCTCCCTCTCTCTCTCTCTCTCTCTCTCTCTGAAGTAAAAGTGGGTATGGGGAAAGTGCAGTAACATAAATCATACTTATGCAAGGACCAGCACCACAATAATACTTAAATGAAAAATTTATAACCTTTAAAGGATAATTTCCAAACCAGTGGATAAAATTATATATATCAAAATATAAGCCTAGGGATTTGACCTTCTTAAATATAAGACAATAAATAATTTTGAGGACTAGAAAGTAACTGCCTATACCATTCCAATGTGTGCTTCATAGTTCACAAGAGGGACTTCTCTTTTTTAAATTTTTTATATAATTTTTATTTATAAAAAGGAAACACTGTAATAACCATAGGAGAAGAGGGGTACAACTCCACACAATTCCCACCACCAGAACTCTGTATCCCATCCCCTCCCCTGATAGCTTTCCTATTCTTTATCTCTCTGGAAGCATGGACCAAGGGACATTATGGGGTGCAGAAGGTTGAAGGTCTGGCTTCTGTAATTGTTTCCCTGCTGAACATGGGTGTTAACAGGTCAATCCATACTCCCAGCCTGTCTCTCTCTTTCCCTGGTGGGATGGGGCTCTGGGGAAGTGGGGCTCCAGAATACATTGGTGGGGTTGTCTACCCAGGGAAATCAGTTGGCATCGTGCTAGCATCTGGAACCTGATGGCTGAAAAGAGAGTTAACATATAAAACCAAACAAGTTGTTGACTAATCATGAGCCTAAAGGCTGGAATAGTGCAGATGAAGATTTGGGGTTTTCCATTTTGTAGATAGTAGGGCCCATGACTATACTAGTGTTTTCTATTTGTTTGTTTGTTTTTTCCTGGGTCTGACATCTGATATGCATGTGGACCCAAGTTACTGTCTGAGGAGATGATGTCATAGCTGGAAAAAGGACCAGAAAGCTGGATCAGGAAAGAGAGTAGCTCCCAAATATGGGAAAGGTGTATAAATATTGTTGACTGTAAACCCAATCGATTTGATGTGATCTGGGGCCCATATTCAGTTTAGGAGCCTATGTGACCTCTACATCCCTGTAGATCTGAGCTCACATTCTGTGGTCATGAGTAGGAACATTCCAAGCTGCCAAGAGGGGTTTCTCTTTCCATGGTGTAAGATGGACTGAGAAACTTAGATTTCAGGAGTTAAGAAGTTTCATTAAACAAACAAGACAGTGAAATTAGAATAGAAATTTGGAAGACATTGCCAAGAAAAGTTGTAAACAAAGGCAGAAAAGTTGGATAAAGGATGGCAAAATGGTGGCAGGATATTTCAACTGGGAAAGTGTGAGGTCAACCAAATGCATGTCCTAGCTCAAACCCAGTGCTATGAAGTCTTTTTCTCTTTCTCTTTCTCCTCTTTCTCTTTCTCCTCTTTCTCTTTCTCTTTCTCCTCTTTCTCTTTCTCCTCTTTCTCTTTCTCCTCTTTCTCTTTCTCTTTCTCCTCTTTCTCTTTCTATGTCACTGTCACTGTCTCTGTCTGTTTCTCTTTTTCTATGTGAAAAAGTAATCCCAGAGAAGTGATGATTCGACAATGACAAAATAAAATGAAAGGAAGAAAGGAAGGAGGGAGGAAGGAAGGAGGGAGGGAAGGAAGGAAGGAAAGAAAATGAAACAAATTCTGGCTCTTGATAGAAACTAGATTTAGGTTCACTTCATATACTAAGTATGGAAGACTTAAAGACTGAAAAGAAGAGAAACTGAAGAACAACTGTTTCATAATCTCCATAGCAAAACCCTTATATTTTTTACCTTCATAGAACACTGAAGCAATGAAAAAATTAAGCCACAGAGATAAACATAGCTACTCATCATTTATATCAGCTAAAATCTAACCAATACCTCTCAAAATCTCAGAAACTGCTATTTAACAGTTGTTTCTATAGTTTTATTTATTCATATCTTTTATCTTGAATTTATATTGAATTCTGGTTACTCTTCTACACCATGCCATGACACAGAAGGTCAATCATTCCTGAGTAAAACTTTACAAAATTTCATCAAATTTTGTGAGCTTTAAACATTTTTTTACTTATTTTTTACTATTATTTTTTTATTTATAAAAAGGAAACACTGACAAAACCATAGGATAAGAGGGGTACAGCTCCACACAATTCCAACCACCAGAACTCCATAGCCCATCCCCTCCCTTGATAACTTTCTTATTCCTTTAACCCTCTGGGAGTATGAAGCCAAGGTCATTGTGGTCTGCAGAACCAGACAATAACTTGGGTCCACCTACATATCAGATTTCAAGCTCAGGAGAAAAAAACTAGTATAGCCACAGGTCCTTTGGAATATAACTAAAATATGCCTACTAGCTATCTACAAAATGGAACACACACACACACACACCCCAACTCTTCATCTGCACTATTCCAGCCTTTAGGTTCATGATTAGTCAACAACTTGTTTGGCTTTCTATGTTAACTCTCTTTTCAGCCACCAGGTTCCAGATGCCACCATAAAGCTTGAACCATTTTATATTAACAAATCCATGTCTACCATCTAACAATGTAATATGTAATCTCTACATTTACCTTTGAGCAACAAAACATACTTATTTTTCAAATTTTTTGTTATCTTTATTTATTTGCTAGAGACAGCCAGAATTGAGAGGAAAGGGGAGGAAGAGAGGGAAAGAAACAGACAGACAGACACCTGTACCACTCCCTCACCACTCACGAGCTTTCCTCCTATAGATGGGGACGGGGGGGGGGGGGGGGCTTGAACCTGGCTCCTTGAACATTCTAACATGTGTACTCAACCAGGTGGGCCTCCACCCAGCCCCTGCATAGTTTTTTTTTTTTAATCCTTCCTTTCTTCTCTTACACAATATCTACAAAAAAGAATCTGTCATTACCACCATAAGCATGACATACTATTTTTTTAAACTTCATTTTGGATCATTTTAATACACAAATAGCCCTTTCAAGCACACCAATTTTATACAACCTTTTAGTTCAAAGAATATTCCTACGTGCAAAGAAAGATATTTGATATTCCTACCACCAAAAGCAACGGGCTAGTACTAAGAGTCTAAATTGATGCACCTAATAAATGCTGCCCTTGAGTGAATTTTCTAATTAAAAATAACCAGATTTGAACAAATGTTTTATTATCTCTT
Source organism: Erinaceus europaeus (assembly GCF_950295315.1). Classification (NCBI taxonomy): domain Eukaryota; kingdom Metazoa; phylum Chordata; class Mammalia; order Eulipotyphla; family Erinaceidae; genus Erinaceus; species Erinaceus europaeus. Next base: position 59,225,553 of record NC_080171.1, on the reverse strand, counting down.
CTAGAATGTTGAAATCATTATCTCTTTAGCCCATACAATACCCACACTAGTAATCTTTATTTGTACGGGTCGAACAGTGCACACATTAGCATGAGGACCCTGGGTCAAGTTCCTGGTCTCCATCTGGAGGGATGTAGCTTCAGGAGCAGTGGAGCAATACTTCAGGTATCTTCTTTCATCTTCTAGTCCCCACTTCCATTTCTCTCTAGCTCTATAAAAAGAAAGAAAGAAACAAACAAAGAAACAAGGGAAGGAGGGAGGGAGGGAGGGAAAGAGGAAGGAAGGAAGGAAGGAAGGAAGGAAGGAAGGAAGGAAGGAAGGAAGGAAGGAAGGAAGGAAGGAAGAAGAGAGAAAAAATAGGTCACTGGTCAGCTGTGGAGCCACCATGCAGACATTGAGCCACAGCAATAATCCTGGTGGGAAAAAAAGTCTCTATTTGAATAGCATTGGATGATTAAAAAACTGATTTTGACTGTCACAAAATAATCCATGGGAATATGGCACCAAAGTAAAAATATCTGGGTGGAGGGTGAGGGTAGATGTTCAGCTGCATTGGGCGGGGGGGAGGGGGAGATTTTTGGTCGTGGGAATGGTGTTAATATACACTCTTATTAACTTATAGTCTCACAAATTACTATTTAATTAATATGAGAGGGAAAATGGATCAAATGTCTCAAACTTTTTGATGTATGGACCATAGCTCTGAGTACATGTACCTTCAATCTAAGCACTCAAGACTTCAAATTGGTAATCAGATTGCATTTTAACAGGAGGCTCAAAATGTTAATACATTTCTAATAATGACTTTTTCTTCAAAATATTAAATCTAAAAGCTTAGACTAGGGAGAACAGAAGAAACTGGTGGCATTACTTTATAAGATACAGCTATATGTAAATAGCATGAAAGGACAAATTATGGTGATGTCGTGTATGATACAGCAAATGCTAACAATGAGATTTTCCAAGTCAGCCCAATCGCCAAATAATTTTGTTATATCAATAACTATCTATTGTTTTCTTAAACCCTAAGACAGCAGGAACCTTCCCTTTTCTCTATAAAGCCTATATTTCCCCCAGTCCTTGAACCTCTAGGGTGGGGCTCCTTTCCTGCAGGTTTCTCTCAGTTCATACCAACTGATACTGCATCTGCTGATCCCAACCTATTCAATGTAACCAGTATCACCTCAGCATGCTTCACTTCAAATTGTGTCCAGAGACATCAGGCATGGAATGTCAACCCTTCAGTTTCATTACTCTGGTGAGACCTTTCCTAGCTCATAGGACTCCTTAATTCCATTTAAGGTGGTCCACTTCTTAACAAACCTCAAAACCTAGATATAGAACAGGCAAGAGATAAGGCATATGTTCACACGTATCCATAAGTTAGGGGAAAACATATGCATTAAAGCAAAAGTACACAATAGACTGCAGTTAGTTAAATGTAGCAAGCAAGCAGAAAGACCTAAAAAGACACCATAAAGTACCTAATGAAATAGTTTCTATTTAGACCTAGATACCCTCCTCATATACCTCCGATTACACATCTCTCGATCACTCCAAAGCTAACCTTGTCAAAGTAAGGACCATAAAAGCTGAATAAAGGCAAAAGATCAGAATACTTTAATGATGATTGTTTAGTCACTACCAGGCCACCCCATCACTTGGGGCCCTAGTCAAGGAGTCCTAGGATTCCTACACAATCATGATGGGTCTAGACCTCTAACAGATCCCTCTCGCCATTGTCACTGGTCATCTCCATCAGGAACAACATAATGGACCCCTTTGTGGGCCCCTATAGGACCTTGCCCTCAATGTGGATCAACAATGGTAGGGAATGTTCCATTCTCCAAAGGGAGGTTGGATAACATACTCTACCTACTATATGAGGAAGATGGGTCCTGAAATTAGTGCAGCCTGGAATGTTCCTAGCTGTCACCACAGAATGCAAGCTCAGACCTCCAGGGATGCAGAGGTTACATAGGCTCCTGTGCTGAATATGGGCCCCAGATCAAATCTATGGGGTTTACAATTAACAATATTGATATACTTTCCCCATATTTGGGAGCTACTCTCTTCCTTGATTCAGCTTTCTCGTCATTTTTCCAACTATGACACTATCTCCCCAGGAAATAACCTGGGTCCACTTACATATTCGATGTCAGGTGCAGGCAAAAATTAATAAAGTCATAGGCCCATTGGAATATATCTAAAATAGACCTACTAGCTGTTTCCAAGATTTGGGAGACCCCAAATCTTCACCTGCAATATTCTTGCCTTTAGGTTCAGTATTAGTCAACAATTTTTCCTGCTTTATATCTTAACTATTTTTCAGCCAACAGGTTCAAGATGATACCATGATGCCAACCTAACTTCCCTAGGCAGATGACCCCATTAATGATTCCTGGAGCCCTGCCTCCCCAGAGCCCTGCCCCACTAGTGAGAAAGACAAGCTGGGAGTATGGGTCCACCTGCCAATGCCCATGTTCGGTGAGGAAGCAATTACGAAAGCCAGACCATCCACTTTCTGCACCCCATAATGATCCTGAGTCCATACTCCCAGAGGGATAAAGAATAGGAAAGCTGTCAAGGGAGGGGATGGGATACGGAGGGAGTTCTGGTGGTGGGAATTGTGTGAAATTGTACCCTTCTTATTGTATGCTCTTGTCCATATTTCAATTTTATAAATAAAAATAAGAAAATATTCCATAAAATCAATTCTAAGTTAGACTAATGCACCTATTAAAATTTTATAGAATATTTTTTTTAGAAAAATGTAACTAAAACATAAAACACATTGGGAGAGAGAAATTAATAGGAAGGTCAGGGAAAGGAAATCAAACAAAAATAACTAAAGTAGTCATTAATTCCTTTTACTTTGGAGGACTGACAACCTAAGCAATGAGAAGCAACTACACAGTTCATTATGGGAACATGGAGAGCAATAAAAGTTATTAAAACAAAAAAGAAGGGGCCAGGCAGTGGCGCACCTGGTTAAGCACTCACAATACAGTGCACAAGGACCCGGGTTCAAGCCCCTGGTCCCACCTGCAGGGTGAAAGCTTCACAAGTGGTGAAGCAGGGCTGTGGGTGTCTCTCTGTCTCTCTCTTCTATCTCCCCACCCCCCAATTTCTCTCTGTCTCTATCCTATAATAAGTAAATAAATAAAAATAAAAATAAAAACAGAGCAAGAAGTAAAAGTAACTAAAGGGAAAAACATGGAAACAGATAAGAAATAAAAACTAAAATGTAGCTAACTGAAAAAGGTGAGTGAGGAATTCTTAAGGGACAACCAAGGAAAGTGATCAAGGAAAAGAGTTGCTCCCAAATATGGGGAAAGTACATCAATAGTAAACAAAATTAATAGAAGCATCTTTTAAAATTATTTTATTTATTATGAGAGAGGGAGAGAGAGTCAAAAGTCCAAAGTTAGAAGTGGAACAGCCAGTAAGAAATTTGCATTATCTGAAATGGCAGAGGAGTATTTAACAGAAAGGTATATAACAAATTCTTTTTTTAATAAAATATTTATATATTTATTTATTCCCTTTTGTTGCTCTTGTTGTTTCATTGTTGTAGTTATTATTTTGTTGGTCTGCATTGCATGTTATCCCATTTCCTGGATGCCAACTCTCTAGTGAAAAATGTTGAAAACAAGACCTTTAAAAATCGTGGGGGGGGTTGGCATTAATCATCTAATCAGCTTGATGACAAGTAGGGTAAATAAGAGAACAGTGTGCACAGAAGTAAAGTAGAGTGGAGATTAAGCTTTAGGAATAAGTGCTTCCATACACAATATCAGTAGATAGAATCCAACAATGTAGTAAAGGAATTATACAAATGGGATTAATACCAGATTTTCAAGATTGGACCAATATTCAAAATGACTGCATGTAATGGTGCTGGGGAAACCATATCTGAAGTAACAAAAATTCTCACTCACTCTTGGTGATGAGAATACAAAGGTCTGCATATACCTGGAGGACAGTTTGTAGATTGCTTACAAAATTAAAAAAAAAAATTATCTCACCACAAGACCCAGTAGTTGTGCTCTTTGTCATGAGTTGAAAATGTATGTTTATAGGATCTGGGCAGTGGTTCCTTCCCCACCTACAGGAGGCAAACATGTTGCACTGCAGGTGTCTCTCTATTCTTTTTTTTTCCCCCAGCAGGTTTATCTCCAGTGCTTGGTGCCAACACTACAAATACATAACTCCTGATGGCCTTTTTTTCTTCCCTTTCTGTTTTTATTTGATAGCACAGAGAATTTGAGAGATAAAGGAAGGTAGAGAGGGAAAGAGAAAGATAGACACTTGCAGATCTGCTTCACCACTCAAGAAGCATCCCCCTTGCAGGTGGGGAGCAGGGGCTTGAACCTGTGTACTTGCACCTGGTAATATGTACACCTAACTGGGTGTGCCACTGCTCTGCTACCTTTCTCTCCCTCTTTATCTCCCATCCCTTTAATTTCTCTCTGTCCTATCAGATATAAAAAGGAATAAAATAAAGTGCTAAAATGTTAAATTTTCAAAACGAATATGTATGTCCACACAAAAATTGCACATAGATGTTAGTGGCAAGAACACTCATAAATAAATAAATAAAAATAAATAAATAAATAAATGAGCTTATTGTAGACAGATTAATTTTTAAGCCCCTCCGATGCCTCAGAACTCAGGTAAATAGAGTATTTCTGACATGCACATTTTTGTCTTAAACCTACACCTTTAAAGAATCAGATAGCATAATAATGATACCGGTAAACCTGACTAATTTTAAAGGATTTTTCTGTTAATGGAGGACGTTACCTGCTTTCTTTTTGTCTGTGCAAACTTCAGGCCAGCAATTTATCAAAATGTGTATCATTCTGAACTTCCTTCATTGTCACCTGTTGCTGATGTGAAAAAGAGAATGACTTTTTCTTTTTTTTTTTCCACTTGCCAGCTTCTAAAATAAGATGCCTGTCTGGCATGTGTTCATGGTAAAATTGTGTGTGTGTGTGTGTGTGTGTGTGTGTGTGTGTGTGTGTGTGTGTGTGTAAACAAAACACAGAGATTGCAGATTGCAGAAAGGTAGTTTTTTTCTGTTTTTGTTTTGTTTTGTTTTGTTTGCTTCCTTTAGACAAAACTGTTTTCCTATTTGCTCTTAGCTCTGTTTCATGATGTAAACACAAGCTCTAAATCATGATTTTTGGAACAATACATATTCAAGTGTCTATCTTCTTACTTTCCATTAAAATGTTCTAATTTTAAACTAGCAGTTAGCAGGGCTCTGGTAAAAAAAAAAAAAAGTTCTGACTAATACAATCTATCTTTTTGTTCTCAGGATTTCTGGTCTATAGGCGTGTACATGTGAACAAAAAAAATGGATTAGAAACTTGAATGTATTTATGTGTTAAATGAATATTGGTACATAATAGTATAATAAATACACAGTATTTGTTATTTAGAAGGCAGCAATTTTTTTCTTTTTTTTTTTTTTTGCCTCCAGGGTTATCAGTGGGGCCTGCATCACAAATCCACTGCTCTTGTGGCCACTTTTTCAATTTTTTTTTTTAATTTTTGATAGGGAAGAGAGAAATTGGGAGGTGAAGGAAAGATAGAGAAGAAGAGAGAATAATAGACACCTGCAGACCTTGCAGGTGGAGAGCTGAGAGCTCAAATCGGATCCTTGCATGGGTCCTTGCACTTTGTACTATGTGCACTTAACCTAGTCCACCACCACCCGGCCCCAGAAAATTTGTTTTTTTCTTTAAAGACTGATCTTTGGACTTCACATATTGGTGGAATGTAAATATTAATTTGTAACTTATTTTCAATATTTTTACAGAAATTATACCTCTTGGTATACTTTATTTTAATAACTCTATTTTACAGATGTGAGAATTGTGGAGAGACCATGTAAATAACTGTGAGGTTATCACTACTTCAGTAATAACAAAGTTCTTATGAAACATTAGATCTCATGAATAGTGTGTTGCTTTGCCATGTGTGCAACCCAGGTTCAAACCTAGCCTCCGTATTGAAGGCCGCTATGGTGCTCTAATATCTTTCATTCTCACTCTCTGCCTCTCTACCAATACCTTAAAAGAAGAAAGAGAGAGAGACAGGGAGGGAGGGAGGGAGGGAGGGAGGAAGGAAGGAAGGAAGGAAGGAAGGAAGGAAGGAAGGAAGGAAGGAAGGAAGGAAGGAAGAGGAGGGTGGGAAGGTAGCACAATGGGTTAAGCACACGTGTCGCAAAGCACAAGTATTGGCACAAGGATCCCTTGTAGAGCCCTGGCTCCCCACCTGCAGGAGGGGTTGCTTCACAGCGGTGAATCAGGTCTGCAGGTGTCTGTCTTTCTCTCCCCCTCTCTGTCTTCCCCTCCTCTGTCCATTTCTCTCTGTCCTATCCAGCAACGACGACATTGATAACAATAATAATAACCACAACAGTGATTTAAAAAGAGAGAGAGAGAGAGTGCAACAACAGGGAAAGAAAAAGCCTCCAAGAGCAGTGGATTTGTGGTGCAGGCACTGAGCCCCAGCAATAACCCTGGAGGCCAAAAAAAAAAAAAAATTAAAATAACGAAAGAAAGGAAGAGAGAGGAAGGAAGAAAAAGAAAGGAAGGAAGTAAGGAATTAAGGAATTAAGGAAGGAAGGAAGGAAGGAAGGAAGGAAGGAAGGAAGGAAGGAAGGAAGGAAGGAAGAAAGAAAAAAAGAAAGGAAGAAAAGACTTGTGTCATTGAAGATGCCTATAAGACAGGTGAAAGCAAGTTTCCCTTTAAGTATTTGATAGTTTCTGATCCGATATGGAAGTTCTCAATCCATTCGGAATTGACTTTTGTGTGGTGAAGTGTACTGGTTCAGTTTTATTCTTCTGTACATTTCAACCAAATTTTCCCAACACCATTTATTGAAGAGACTATCCTTTCTCCATTTAATAGTTTGGTCCCGTTATAGAAAATTATATGTCCATAGAAGTAGGGGACTTATTCCTGGGCTCTCAATTCTATTCTCCTGGTCAGTGTGTCTATTTTTATTCCAGTACCACAAAGTTTTGATCAAGATGGTCTTATAATAAACTTTGAGATCTAGGAGATTGTGATACCTCCAATTCTGTTCTTTTTTCTCAGGACTCTTTTGGCAATTCTATGTATTTTCTGGTTCCAGATAAATATCTGTAGCTTTTTTTCTATTCTTCTTTTAAAAAATGGTGAAACCTTGATAGGGATTTCATTAAATCTGTGTATGTCTCTGGGTAGAATCACAATTGCAAAGAAGACAGACACAAAAATAAACCAATAGGACTACATCAAATTTAAAACTTCCTCACACCAAAAGGAGCCACCACTCAAAGAGACTGCTTATAGAATGAAAGATCTTTCATACCATACAACACCTACTCTACCTCATCTTGGATAGAGCTTAAAGGAATCATGTTAAGTGACAAAAGCCAGAAAGAGAAGGTTGAATGTAGGATGATGTCACACATGGACAGAAGTTCAGAAATAAGAAGAGAAAGGGGAAACACAGAGTTGAACTTGGACTAGGTTTTGTGTATGGCAGTAAAGGACTGAGGTGGGGCGGACTTTCAAGTCCTTGTGCATGAAGGAGGAATTAGGCTGGGGGTGAGAGTGTTTTTGCAATATTACACATGCCTCAACAATTGTATTTACTGTAAACCATTAATTTCCCCAGTGAAAATATTAAAAAAAAAAACAAAAGTAAGTAAAAGAAATGCTAAGATTTCTATAAGTTTCTCTGTGAAACTGAGGGATTCTTGCCTCTCCCTCACTCTATGGTAACAGGGTTGTGGCTTGAAGTTGCCTTGAGTTTAGTTAACTCAAAAATGTCTCTTCTCATCCTATGGTATACTAGGAAGGACATTTATTTGTGATCATTTATTTGATCATATATGTTAAACACTTTCTCTGTCCCAGGCATGAAACCAGGACCTGGGAATCCTTGAGTGAATGAGGGATATGGCCCAGGTGTTTAAGTTTCCAGTCTTGACACTAAACAGTTGTCTATGGTAGACAAAGTATTTCACAATTCCGAGACTCTATGTTCTGATTTTTAAAAATAAGAATAAATAGAATTATTTTCAAAGTTGTGAGGATTAGTTAAGATAAGAGAAATATAAAAATGTAAATCTCAATATTTTTGCCAGCTGTAAATACTCAAATGTTAATATATTCCCTCCTACATCTAAAAGTTACTATGAAAGTCAAATGGTTATGAAAACACTTTGTGAGCTGTAGTTGAAGAAACATAGTTGGAGACAAAGTTGAAATTTCTTTTTTTTTTCTTTTACCTCCAGGGTTATCACTGGGGCTCAATGCCTACATTACGAATCTACTGCTCCTGGAGGCCATTCTTTCCCTTTTGTTGCCCTTGTTGTTTATCGTTGTTGTTGTTGCTGTTATTATTATGGTTGCCATTGCTGTCGTTGCTGGACAGGACAGAGAGAAATACAAGAGAGGAAGACAGAGAGGGGTAGAGAAAAATAGATACCTGCAGACCTGCTTCACTGCTTGTGAAGCACCACCTCTACCCCCGCAGGTGGGAAGCCAGGGCTCGAACCCGGATCCTTACTTCCTTACTCGGGTCCTCACACTTCATGCCATGTGAGCTTAACCTGGTGAGAAGTTGAAATTTGAGAAAGGTGACTTGTATTATCCATACAAGTTCAGGTTAAATGAGAAGAACAAACACCTGAAAATAAAAGTAGGAAATTAATTCCTGATCAAAGCTCTGTATGTATTAAAGTCTAGATGTGTTTTCCAATTCCTTACTCCTGAGTTAAACTTGTCATCTCAGACACAGGCATTTGTGAACAGACATAAATTTTACATTGAAACAACTAAGAGAATGGATACCTCCTGTATGTAGAAGGATAATCCTGAAGGAGCAGAGCTACACATGGGCAGTTCTTTTTTCAAAGTCACCAATTTGATAAGTCAGTTACTCCAGTTCACTTGGGGAAAACTTTAAAGTGGTATTTGGGAGAACAAATGTGTGTGGGACAAGAAAACACGATGACAGAATATAGAAATTTCTCCTACAAACACGTACACATTTCTTTGTAGAAAATGAAATACAACTTCTTTCCTACAACTCTCATAAAATTTTGGAAGTACAAGCTCATATACTAAAATGTCCTTGTATTTCATTTAAAGCTATTTAAAACTTTCTCTTCTTATATTAATGAAAAATTCAGTTAAGAAAATGTTAACATTTCAGTGTATGAAAGCATATATATAACGTATGTAGTGTACTGTATATGTAGGATGTATATAAACAGGAATAGTTATAATGGAAGTGGGGAAATAAAGTGTGTTAAAACCCTCAATATGATCATCTCCAGATGTGATTAAAGGTGGTGATCATATTTTTACTTTTTTGTATTTTTTCAAAAATTGTTATTAATATGAGTAGTGAAAGAGGACTGAAAGGTTTTGGAATATAGTATACATTTTATTCAGTGAACTCCCCTGCTTTCATCCCAAACTGAACTGCTATCTTTCAGGTGAGCAATCTCTTTAGTTTATTATCTCCAAATAATGATCTATTGCTTGTGATTATTATTCAGGTAAGCTACCCAATTAAGCTATCCAAGTTTCTGACTGTCTCAATTAGATGTTAAATTAGGCTTCCTGACTTTAGCTTCCACACTTTCATTCCTTTATTTTGTTTTGTTATTGATGCATGTGTGTATGCGCGTATTCATGTATTCATTCATTCATTATCTTTCACCAAAAATACTACTTTGGTTTATAGTACTGGTAGTCTTGAGACTCTGGAGCCCTAGGCATCAAAGTCTTTTTGTATAACTATTATGCTATCTCCCCAACTCACTTTATTTTAATTTCTAGAGATTCCTAAAGCCTATTTGAGCCTTTTGTGAGACTCCTGACTGTAACATGTAGATCAGATTCATTCTTGATGTTTTTCTGGGCGTTTTTTTTGCCTAGTACTGTTTTCTTTAGGCTTTCTCAACCACTTATTCTCTAGTCTCCAAATGTGATTGTTATTGCCAATGTGACTATTATTGTCTCTTTTTCTATCTCCATTTTCCTGTGGATTCATTTTTTATTATTTATTAAAATTTTAATATGGTTTAGAAAGTAGTGGGAGGTGATGTACATTTTTTATCTGCTGTCTTTAGTTAAAAAGTGACTTCCAATTATGCCCTAACAATTCAACTATTATAATCAATAGCTTAAATGTCATATAGGAATGTTCCAGGAATAACTGTATGGTAAGAACTGGTAAAAGTTAAGATGATTAACAAGAGTAATGAGTATACTTTTATGTGAACGTGATATGTCTTGTTTTAAGACTGTCTGTGTTTCGAGTGCCCAGCAGATGTTTTTGTTAATTTAGTGTCTCCATTATCAGGAAAAATGTATCATCAATTAGATAAATTCTTAAACACCCTCAATTGAAGTAACTCTTCCGTTTTCTCATTAAACATTTATTGAGCCAAATATCATTTAAGTATTGAGAATTAGAGATGGAAAGAAGCTCATATTGAGAAGACATTAAAAGCATCTTAATGCACAACTATAATACAACCAACTAAGAAAAAGTAGTTTTCTTTCACTCCTAAAGTCACCATGTTCCCACTGTTCCTACATTTTTTCTTTCTTGTTCTTTCTTCCTTTTTCCCTTTCTTTTTTGATTGCTACTAGGGTTATCACTTGGGCTCAACCCCAGCACTATGAATCCCACCAACCATTTTTTCTTTTTTCTAAACATGAATATAATTATTACATACATAAAAAATCTCCCTACTAGGCAACATAAGACCCCCTATTTGGCAAAACACTTAATTCAATAAGTATCAATATAATTTTTATGTTTCCTAAGCAGGCACTATGCTGAGGACAGAAAGGAAAACAAAAAATTTATATGAATGTTATCATTAAGGGGGTGTATCTACTTGTCAAAGTACATGTAATTTTGAAGAGTTTCTCCAGTTATATCATATATACCCAATGGATACTATAGCTATTATGTGATCTGATATTAAAAAATGATAAAAATTGACTCCTGTAACAAAATCACTCATACTCTAGCAAGTAGATATAGAAATCTCAACAGATAATGCAGTAAGATAAACATTAAACTTGCAAACTCTTAATATATCTATGCAGCATCTTTTAATTCATAGTATGGGAGAAATGAGGTTGATATCTGCATATTCCAATTAACAAGTGAATATTTTATATTTGTTATCATTATGACCACCCTTAACATTATATGATAACTACAACTATTTGTAAATTTGTTGGGCAAATTAAATGGTATAAAGCAGCTAATTGTTTAACACAGTTGTATGTGTATATGTTTGTGTCTCTAAGAAGATAAATAATTTTTAAATACTGTAAAATACTGAGATCATTGAGTGCCTGGTAGGACTGTTTAGGAAGCCAGGTGAAAGGAAACAGAAAATATATTTTAAAAATTAAGATGCAAAAAGTACCACCACTAAAAAGTATTAGCAAAAACAAGAAGGAGAAGGCTATTTAATGATGACTTTATGCTAAAGAATTTGAATGTTGATGAAGTGGGAGAACCCAGAAAGCCATAAAGTAGCATATCTGGAACAAGAAGGACATCTAAATTAAAGAAAATTAATTTATAATTAAAACTTATAAACAAACAACCACTATCACTTCCCATTCACATTAACCAATACATGTGTGTGTTCACATGAGTTTGTGCATGAGTAATTTTCAAGACATAATAAAAAGTCATGAAAATTCAGAAAGCAAGTGGAATACAAAGGAATGTATGTGTCCTACTAATACCCTAGCTTACCAGTTTTAGAAAGTTTCTAACCACCAATGTGGGAAGTGGGTACCTGGTCAGAGTCCAGTGGGCTGTTTTAGTCGAAGGACAGTTCTGAAAGTCTGGAGACATCAAGCAATGAGATTTTACTGGAAAGGGTAGCAAAGAAGAGAAAGCCATAAGACAGAATTTCAGAGAAATGTAAAGCCCTCTTCAAGCATACAGAAAGTCTGATCAGTACAAGCATGTGAGGAAACTATCTGAGACCAAGGAAAGAAATCTGAAAGGATAAAATAAGTGTCTGAAACTTTCATGGATCAGGAGTAGTTCTTGTCACAACATCAAAAATGAGAGGGGAAAAAACAGTATTCACAGGGTAGTGAATAAAGTACATACTCACAGGGTAGTGAATAAAGTACATACAGGAGTTTTATCTCAGTAATGAGGATGAACTCAGTCTTGATTGAGCGTAGTTTTAGTCTCATCCAACAGATATTAAAAATAATAGCTAAAGGATAAACTGCTTTGAGAAAGAGAAATATTCAGAATTTTAAAAGTAAACATTGGGTAGATAGTTCATTAAGTAGGGTATGAGCCTTTCTACGCACAAGACTCTTTTTTGAGTTCAAACCCAGACACTACATGAGAGTAGCATGGATCACACCCAGAAGGTCCATGGATGATGAAGGATTGTTATTATATCTCTGTACTGTCACTTTCTCCATATCTATCTGTCTATCTATCTATCCACCTCCCTTTTTTTTGATAGGACAGAGAGAAATTGGGAGGGGAAGGAAAAAGAGAGAGAGAGAGAGACTGAGACTTGTAGACCAACTTCACTGCTTGTGAAGCTTCTTCTCCTACAGGTGGAGACAGGGGTTTGAACTGAGGCCCTTGCACATGGTAATGTGGTTGTTCATCTAGATGCACCACCACTCAGCCCCCACTTTTTTCCTTCTCTTAATAAAAAATGCTAGCTGGGTCAGGGAGGCTACTCAGCAATATAAAGCATGTCTAAGAACATGAGTTCATTCCTTGGCACTACATTAAAAGGAAGTAAACTTCCTAATTTCTGACATCCAAACAATAGCTACCATATATACAAAGAATTTAGGTGATACTACCCAGAGTGAAAAGCCAAACAATCTATTGAAAAAAATATGAATTGCAACCAAACCACAACATTAGATGTTGATGTTAGATTTAACTGTATGAAAACAATAATGTAACTATTTATATTCTGAGTTAGCTGAAAAAATAGAAGATATAAAAATATCCAAATCTTGTTTTTATAAATATAAACTACAGTTCAAAGTATTTTTAAATGTATAGATAGAATTATTAACTGATTCAACAGCATGGCAGTAGAAAACATCCAAAACAAAGGAAAAAACTGAGTCAAGTCAAAGGAACTTCAATTAGTTTATATATATTTAAAAGAAGGGTCACAGATAAGCATAAAACAACTATAAATAGCTTCTATCATAAAAATCTTGCATGTAGGATATATAATTAACTTTTAAAATTCAATAATAAAGATTCAACTCAATTTAAATGAGCAAATGAATCAAATACATATTTCAGATGGCAAATGAGCATATGAAAATGTGATTTCCACTATTAGACATTAGAGAAATACAAATAAAAATAAGAATAAAATACTAATGCAGACCTATTTAAAATGGTTAGAATTAAAAAAAAAAACTAGCTCTATCAAGTGGAAGAGGCAGGATCTAGAATTCTCATACTGCTGGGGAGCAATACCAATGACATATCACCTTAGGAAAGTAGTCTGGCACTTTCTAAAGCTTTATATAATGCTCCTATTATCTAAACTATTCATTCCAATCCTTGGTCTCTACCCCACAACAATGAAAGAAAATGACCATACAAAGAATTCACATGATAGTTTACAATGAGCTGATTTGTAACAGGTAAACTGAAGCTACTCAACAACAAGTAAATGGATAACAAATAGTTTTGGAGGAAGCAATTGAATAAAAGGTAAGTGGATCAACTATGGTGGCTATACAGCGGGTTATTATTCAACAGTAAAAGACAACAAACAGCATGACTGTTTATGGTGAATGAAAGAAGCAAGGTAAAAGCATACATATTTGAGTTGATTAACATAAAATTCTTGAAAATCTAAACTAATTGCAGTTACAGAAAGCATGTTAACAGTTGTCTGAGACCAGAAAAGTACATAGAATTAAAAGGGGTAGCCTTCAAAGGGTTCTGAAGAAACTTATGTAGGTGATAGTTTTGCTCATTATCTGGAATATGGTGATGGTCTTATTACTAAATCAAAATACCAAATTGTTTTGCAAATTCTATAAACTATTGCACTGCATTTGTATCTCAGTGATCCAAGCCGGGGGCCAGGTGGTAGCTCAGTGGGTTAAGCATATATGGCACAAAGCGCAGGGACTGACGTAAGGATCCCAGTTCGAGCCCCCGATTCCCCACCTGCAGGGGTGTTGCTTCACAAGTGGTAAAGCAGGTCTGAAGGTGTCTGTCTTTTTCTCCTGCTCCTCTCTCCATCTCTCTCTGTCCTATCCAACAACAACAACAGCAATGACAACAACAATAATACGACAACAACAAGGGTAACAAGCTTAACAAAAGGGAAAAAATAGCCTCCAGGAGCAGTGAATTCGTGGTGCAGGCACCAAGCCCCAGCAATAACCCTAAAGGCAAATAAATAAATAAATAAATAAGTATAAAAGAAAGAAATACTTCAAGTCTAGTGGCATAGGAGTTGGCATAATCAACAAAGTTTTTGTATTCTCAAGCATGAGATCCTGAATTCAATACTATATGCCAAAATGATGCATATAGTTCTGGTTCTCTCTCTCTCTCTTCTCTCTTTCTCATAAACTTTTAAATAAGTACTTCAAGTTTAGAGGCTACGGCAGTGAAATCTATCAAACATCTAAGAATAATATGTTTATTTATTGTATATTGCACATTATATGCTATATATTTCATGCAAATGTTTCTAAAGAGAATGAAAATAAAGTCCAAGTATTAGAATACTGATATACAAACATATGAGAACACTAGAATTTCATCATCTTTTACTGTCAACCTCACTGATGACTAATTTCATATATTCTATATATTAATTATTATACATATTTGCTAGTCTTCCTTGTGGGTACCACTTTAAGAATTGTACCGATTTTTAAAATTATGCATTTGTTTCTCAATGCTTTTTAAGAGTTCTCTATGTTGTTCTTACTGTGAAGCCTTTTATGGCTTATGCTTTTTCCTCTCAGTAATCTGCATTATAACTTCCTTTATCCTATCTTTGACAGAACATAATAACTTTGATAAAATTTAATTTCTTAATATTTTCCTACAGTTAGTGCTTTCTGTGTTCTGCTCAATATAGTTTCGCTCGGCCAAGGCCCTAGTGATATTTTCCTGTTTTCCTTTAGAAGATTTATTGCTTAACATTTAGGTCTATAATTTATATCACATTAATCTATGAATAGCATGAAAAAGTCATGGTTCGTTCTTTTCTTTTTTGTACTCGGTTCTTTCAAAACTTTACTTAAAAGATTATCCTCATTTACTAAAAGGTGTAGTTACCTTTTAAGTGTATCTGGTGACCATTTATGTGTGTATATGTTATTGACTAAAACCTATCCTATTGGTGTGTCATTTTGCAACACCAAGCTACCTAAATTAAAGTTTCTCCCAGTAAAACACAAAACCCAATCACTTAAGATCTATCTAGGGGAAGGGGTAGGTAAGAAGTTATAACTGTGTGTCAACAACTGTATTGTAAACCATTATCACCTCAATAAAATGGTTTGGGGAGATCTAAAATTCTGTGCTTTTCAAGAATTTCTTGGTTATCTTATATTATTTTAACATTCCTAGAATTTTCAGTACCAACTTCCCACATACACTTCACAAAAGTGTGATTTATTTCTCATTTCAGAAATCCTATATAAATTTTATTAGACTCTCTTAAATATTTTTATTTTTGTTATATAAATGGAATTATTTTTTAATTTCCTTTTTCAATAACTTATACAATAACTTGAATTATATAAAATACATTTTTGCACATTCAAGTAGTATCCATATATCATTAATTAAATCTAACTAATTTCAATTTACCTACTAGTCCTGATAGCCTGTAGAGTGGTTTATAATTTTCTATGTAGATATCATATCAAGAATTTCTATGGCAGGGATATGACAAATCTAGGTTTAGAATGTTTGCTCTCCCCAAGAAAGCAACTACTAAAATGAAGTATCTTAAGGGATTTCATCAGATCACAGCTAGGATTTCTGGTAAAAGAAAAAATATCTAAGGGCTGGTGATTGCATATGCAGAGCAGGAACAGCAGATGAAGGAGAGAAAGACTCAAGCAGAAAGGTAGCAGTACATTTCTAGTGTGTGCCAAATTTGTAATTACTTCATATCCACAGAGTGGACATAAAGGGTACATGAAGAAATGCTCAGGAACCAGGTGGTTCAAGCAAAAGAGCTCAGAACAGCTGCTTAGATGTGTAGAAGACACAGGCTCTTAAGTGAACCAAGGAGACCAACTAGTGGAACCAGGGAACTATACATTGTACCCTTGTAGCAGCAGGGGAGTCATCCTAACACTTAAGATTCACCAGCTGCCATAGAGACCCTGGTGAATAAGGTCAAGAGTTCCCAGCAGGCAGGAAGAGCAATTCTGAACTCACAACAGAGTTCCCACTATAGGAAACAGTCTGGGAAGAGCATAAGAAGGCATAGTTTCCCTTCTCCATGCCTAGAATAACAGTCTGTTTAGGTATATCTGATGCCATAATACAATGGGGTTGTTGGAAAAGTCATGACATATTTTCCTACGTGAAAATGTGTTATGATTTTTCTAAAATTTCAACATTTTGCTTCTTCAAAACTCCTCACCTGTCCAATAAATAACATGCAAAAAAAAAAAAAAAAGCCACCTGCTGACCAATAACAGAAATCAAAACAGATGAGTAAAATTAGAAAACACTGGTTCTGGAAAACCAACATGATAACCAGAAACTTAATTATGAAAATCCAGAGGAACTATAGAGAAGTAATTTAGGAAATACTGATACATTGTCAGGAAAGTTAAAGAAACACAAAGCTCTAAATTTAATATGGAAAAAATGGGTTAAGAAGGAAATGTCTCTCTGTATCTCTCCCTATCACCCCCTTCCCTCTCCATTTCTGACTGTCTCTATTTAACAAATAAATAAAGACAATAAAATTTAAAGTATGTTACAGAAAAAGAAAGAATATTTGACTTTTATAAGTTGATACCCAGATAAATAAGTCACAGAATTATGAGACAATTTTTAAATATGAAAGTGGATAAAGAAAAGGATAGATGCTATTCAGGCAATGAATGGTGAGAGAAGAACAGTTTTTTTTAAAGACTCTATTAAATATATATATTACAATTATATGTGTTATACATAATACTTTCATATATAACAAGTTTATACCCATTCACAGCCCTCTATGTCTTTCTAATGATATAATTTTCTCTCTAGAACTTTTTGGCCTTTCTTGTGTTTTTATCTTCGTGTTTCTCATTTCTTTTTCTTTCTTTCTTTTTTTTTTTTAAACCAGAGCAGTACTCACCTCTGGCTCATGGTGGTGTAGGGAATTAAACCTGGAACTTAGGCAACTCAGATATGAGAGCCTCTTTGCATCACCATTATGCTATCTACCCCCTGTCCTGTGTCTCATCATTTTTATCATATATATTACCTTGAGTCTCTTTAATTTGATGTTTGTTTTTGAAATTACTTTGTCCCTTTTTGTATCTTTTTGCAGAGCTCTACCAGTACCATTTCTTATTTACCCCTTTTTTTCTTTTTTTTTTTTTTTTTTAAATATTTATTTTATTTATTTATTCCCTTTTATTGCCCTTGTTGTTTTACTGTTGTAGTTATTATTGTTGTTGTCGTTGTTGGATAGGACAGAGAGAAATGGAGAGAGGAGGAGAAGACAGAGAGGAGGAGAGAAAGATAGACACCTGCAGACCTGCTTCACCGCCTGTGAAGCGACTCCCCTGCAGGTGGGGAGCCGGGGTTCGAACCGGGATCCTTATGCCGGTCCTTGTGCTTTGCGCCACCTGCGCTTAACCCGCTGCGCTACAGCCCGACTCCCTCCCCTTTTTTTTTTTTTTTTTTCTATTAACAGCAACCTCCAGTCATCTGCCCACCTCTTTCTTCAGCATGCATATTTTTATTTTCCATATTTCTTTTTTACCTGAATTTAATTTATTCATTTATTTACCACCATCAGTGTATCTCTGGGGTTTGGTCCCTGCATAATGAATCCACCAGTCCCAGTACCCCGCCCCCTTTTTTTCATTTCTTTATTTGACAGGACAAAGAGAAATTGAGAGAAAATGGGGAGACAGAGAGGGAGAGAGACTGAGAGATACCTGAAGCCCTGCTACATCATCTGGAAAGCTTCGCCCCTGCAGGTGGGAAGCAGGGATTTGAACCTGGGTTCTTATGCATGGTAACGTGTGTGCTCAACAAAGTACACCACCACCTGACTCCTGCCACATTTCTTCTTAAGTAAGTTGAAATTCGTTGTGAAATATTATATATTATATTTCATCCATTTTGAAGCACACTTCTAGTTTTTTTTTCACATAGTAGAAGTTGCTGCTATTTCTCTTATAGTTTCGTGCCAGGATTTATGTATTCAACTTTTATATTCTTTTCATTTGTATAAGATGGGTTTTTAAGACAAACTATTGTAACTTTGTGACTTTGGGGGGTCTGATAGTGATGAGGGAATACTTTATTTAATAATCCATTTGCTTGGAGGGAGGGGAAGATGGCAGACTGAGAAGCTGCTAACAGCATGTTCTCTGATCACATCTTCTGGAAACGGTAGGATTTTCTGCCTTTAGCAGGCCTGTCAATAAGTGGTGACACCAAAGAGGTGATTATAATTTAATTTGGGTTAAGAATTAGAGTAAAGGTGACACGGACTAGCGGGGCTCCAGACTTCCCAGGCGGCACCGGGCAAGGCGAGTGCGCCGGGCATTGTCCTCCACCCGGGAAGGCGGCTCCTCCGCCGGTTGCAGAGAGCTGCTGGGTGGCGGGCAGAGGACCCGGAGGGAGCACTTTAGCTCGGGGGCTTTCTCTTGGGAGTCTCCAGGGACCACCGCGAACCTGAGGACGGATCCAAAGACTTCTTGAGTATAGCTCTCATTGGATCAGGACTTGGGGCTAGTTTTCATTTTCGAGAAATCCTTTAAAAAAGTCTGGAGGGGGGGTTTCCCGGAAGATGGCAGACAGTGAAGCTGCTAGCTGCTGAGCTCCAAACACACTCCCAGGAAACAATAGGATTTTCTACCTTTAGCAGACCAGCCAATAAGGTGTCATAGTGGTGACAAAGAGATGACTATAACTTAATTTGGGTTAAGAATTAGAGTAGGGGAAAAAAATTCTTTTTTCTTCCTTTTAATTTTCAAGCATACATCCTTCCCGCCACCCCCCCCCCTTTAAGCAATCCCTGGGGACCAGCTCCTAGCAGGATACCCCATACCACCAAACAGGGTGTTTTTTTTAATTCACTGATACACATTTGGGAAGTTCCTTGCACTGCTCTTTAATTACAACTCTTTTTCTTATCTTCTCCCTTTTCTCTCTCTTGTCTCTCTCTCTCTTTATTATTATTTTTTTTTAGTCTTGTCATACACTTCTTCTTTCTTCTTTGCCTTTCTGAATTTGTGAATTACTTTGGGGAAGAAATCTGACTCAGAGTGGACTCTATGTGTGTATCTCCGCTCTAATTCCCTTTCCCCTCTTGTTACCACTAGAATATACAGTGGATAGTAGATTTGCATAACTGTCTATTCTTGCTATCCTCTCTTTCTTTTCTCTTTCTTCACTGGGATTTGGTTACTATTTTTTCACGGACTGGAGAAATTGTTTGGCTAACTGGTAATGATTAAACTACTTCAATACTTACTTCAGTTGCTACTGTAATTCCGGAGGTTGGTGAGTGCAATTGTCATAAAGGTATTTAGTACAGTGTCACTTGTACTCAAGACACAACAACTGAGGAACAACAGAGCATAAAAAAAAAGAGAATCACATAAATAAAAAAATGGGTAGATTAAAAACAAATAAAACTGCTACTTCAATGAATGAAGACAAGAGCACAGAAGAAACTACAAATCAGCCAGAAGTAACCATAGGTAAGAAAAGTATGCAAGCAATAATAAACTTATTAATCGCAGAAATGAAAACAACATTGGAGGAAAGGAATGGCAGTATTAGGGAAACAACAGTTGAGACCCCCAAGGAAAATACTGCTTATCTTGAAGCAATTAGAGAACTGAAAGCTGTAATAGCTGTAATGAAGAAAGAAGCTGAGGCAAGGGAAAGCAGACTAACAGAAGCAGAAAACAGAATTAGTCAGACAGAGGATGAGTTAGAGAAAACTAAGAAAGAGGTGAAAGAGCTTAAAAAGAGATTGAGAGACACTGAAAACAACAACAGAGACATATGGGATGATCTCAAAAGAAGTAACATTCGTATAATTGGCCTGCCAGAGGAAGAAAGAGAGGAAGGGGAAGCAAACATTCTAGAGGAAATAATACAAGAAAACTTCCCAGACCTGAATAACAGAAAGGATATCAAGGTTCAAGAGGCCCAGAGAGTCCCAAACAGAAACAACCCAGACCTGAAGACACCAAGACACATCACAGTCACAATGAGAAGCAGTAAGGATAAAGAAAGGATCCTAAAGGCTGCAAGAGAGAAACAAAAAGTCACATACAAGGGAAAACCCATAAGATTATCTGCAGACTTCTCCACTCAAACTCTAAAAGCCAGAAGGGAGAGGCAAGATATCTATCGAGCCCTGAATGAAAAAGAGTTTCAACCAAGGATAATATATCCTGCTACACTTTCATTCAAACTAGATGGAGAGAGCAAAACCTTCTTAGATAAAAAACAGTAAAAGGAGGCAACCATCACCAAACCGGCCCTGAAAGAGGTACTAAAAGACCTCTTATAAAAAAGAACATCACTATAATACTTGCAATATATCAGAGCAAACAAATTTTTTTAGAACAATGGCACTACAATACATTAAATCCATAATATCAATAAATGTCAATGGCTTAAACTCACCCATCAAAAGACACAGGGTGGGGGGATGGATCAGAAAACATAACCCAACCATATGCTGCTTGCAAGAATCCCATCTGTCACAACAAGATAAACACAGACTTAAAGTGAAAGGATGGGAAACTATCATACAGGCTAACGGTCCACAAAAAAGGGCAGGAACAGCCATTCTCATCTCAGACACGATAGATTTTAGATTAAATAAAGTAATATAAGATAGGCAAGGACATTACATAATGATTAGAGGATCAATCAGCCAAGAAGACTTAACAATTATTAACATCTATGCACCCAACGAGGGACCATCTAAATACATTAAGCATCTACTGAAAGAATTTCAAAAATACATCAATAGTAATACAATAATAGTGGGAGACTTCAATACCCCACTCTCACACTTAGACAGATCAACAAAGCAGAGAACCAATAAAGATACAAGAGAATTGAATGAAGAGATTGACAGACTAGACCTCTTGGACATTTTCAGACTACTCCACCCCAAAAAACTGGAATACACCTTCTTTTCAAATCCACATAACACATACTCAAGGATAGACCACATGTTAGGCCACAAAGACAGCATCAATAAATTCAAGAGCATTGAAATCATCCCAAGTATCTTCTCAGACCACAGTGGAGTAAAACTAACATTTAACAACAAACGGAAAATTATTAAAAGACAAAGAATTTGTAAACTAAACAACATACTCCTTAAGAACCACTGGGTCAGAGACTCACTCAAGCAGGAAATTCAAATGTTCCTGGAAACTAATGAAGATGAAGACACAACCTATCAAAATATTTGAGACACAGCTAAAGCAGTACTGAGAGGGAAACTTATAGCCATACAATCACATATTAAACACCAAGAAGAAGCCCAAATGAACGACCTTACTGCACACCAAAGGACTTAGAGGAAGAGGAACAAAGGAACTCTAAAGCAACCAGAAGGACAGAAATCACTAAAGTTAGAGCAGAAATAAACAACATTGAAAATAAAAGAACCATACAAAAGATCAATGAAGCCAAATGTTGGTTCTTTGAAAGATTAAACAAAATTGACAAACCCCTAGCCAGACTAACCAAACAAAAAAGAGAGAAGACTCAAATTAATAGAATTGTAAACGATGCAGGAGATATCACAACTGACACCACAGAAATCCAGAGAATCCTGCGAAACTTCTATAAAGAACTATATGCCACCAAGGTAGAGAATATGGAAGAAATGGAACAATTCCTAGAAACCTATGCACTTCCAAAACTGAACCAAGAAGAACTACAAAATCTAAATGCACCAATCACAGACAAAGAAATCCAAACTGTTATTAAGAATCTCCCCAACAACAAAAGTCCTGGACCAGATGGCTTCACAAACGAATTCTACAAAACTTTCAGGAAACAGTTAATACCCATACTTCTTAAGCTATTCCATAAGATTGAAGAAACAGGAATGCTCCCTTCCACCTTTTATGAAGCCAACATCACCCTGATACCAAAACCTGATAGGGACAGAACAAAAAAGGAAAACTACAGACCAATATCTCTGATGAACATAGAAGCCAAAATATTAAACAAGATCTTGGCCAATCGGATACAGCAACACATCAAAAGATTGTTCATCATGACCAAGTGGGATTCATCCCAGGAATGCAAGGCTGGTTCAACATCCATAAGTCAATCAATGTCATTCCCCACATCCATAAAAGCAAAGCCAAAAACCACATGATTATCTCAATAGATGCACAGAAAGCCTTTGACAAAATCCAACACCCATTCATGCTCAAAACTCTACAAAAAATGGGAATAGATAGGAAATTCCTCAAGATAGTGAGTCTATATATAGCAAACCTACAGCCAACATCATACTCAATGGACAGAAGCTGAAAGCATTCCCCCTCAGATCGGGGACTAGACAGGGCTGTCCACTGTCACCGTTACACTTCAACATAGTATTGGAAGTTCTTGCCATAGCAATCAGGCAAGAGAAAGAAATCAAAGGGATACAGATTGGAAGGGAAGAAGTCAAGCTCTCACTATTTGCAGATGATATGATAGTATACATAGAAAGACCTAAAGAATCTAGTAGAAAATTACTGGAAGTTATTAGGCAATATAGCAAGGTATCAGGCTACAAAATCAATGTACAAAAATCAGTGGCATTTCTTTATGCAAACACTAAGTCTGAAGAAGAAGATATCCAGAAATCACTCCCATTTACTGTTTCAGCAAAATCAATCAAATACCTAGGAATAAAGTTGACCAAAAAGTGAAAGACTTGTATGATGAAAACTATGAGTCGCTACTCAAGGAAATAGAAACTGATACCAAGAAATGGAAAGATATCCCATGCTCATGGATTGGAAGAATAAATATCATCAAAATGAATATTCTCCCAAGAGCCATATACAAATTTAATGCAATACCCATCAAAGTTCCAACAAGCTTCTTTAAGAGAATAGAACAAATACTACAATCATTTATCTGGAACCTGAAAACACCTAGAATTGCCAAAACCATCTTGAGGAAAAGAAACAGAAATGGAGGCATCACACTCCCAGACCTTAAACTATATTATAAAGCCATCATCATCAAAACAGCATGGTACTGGAACAAAAATAGGCACACAGACCAGTGGAACAGAATTGAAAGCCCAGAAGTAAATCCCAACACCTATCGGCATCTAATCTTTGATAAGGGGGCCCAAAGAATTAAATGGAAAAAGGAGGCTCTCTTCAATAAATGGTGCTAGGAAAACTGGGTTGAAACATGCAGAAGAATGAAATTGAACCACTTTATCTCACCAGAAACAAAAATCAACTCCAAATGGATCAAAGACCTAGATGTCAGACCAGAAACAATCAAATACTTAGAGGAAAACATTGGGAAAACACTTTCCCACATACACCTCAAGGACATCTTTGATGAATCAAACCCAATTGCAAGGAAGACTAAAGCAGAAACAAACCAATGGGACTACATCAAATTGAAAAGCTTCTGCACATCCAAAGAAACTATTAAACAAACAGAGAGACCCCTCACAGAATGAGAGAAGATCTTCACATGCCAGACATCAGACAAGAAACTAATCACCAAATATATAAAGAGCTCAGCAAACTTAGCACCAAAAAAGCAAATGACCCCATCCAAAAATGGGCAGAGGATATGAACAAAACATTCACCTCAGAGGAGATCCAAAAGGCTAACAAACATGAAAAACTGCTCTAGGTCACTGATTGTCAGAGAAATGCAAATTAAGACAACACTAAGATACCACCTCACTCCTGTAAGAATGGCATACATCAAAAAGGACAGCAGCAACAAATGCTGGAGAGGATGTGGGGACAGAGGAACCCTTTTACATTGCTGGTGGGAATGTAAATTGGTACAGCCTCTGTGCAGAGCAGTCTGGAAAACTCTCAGAAGGCTAGACATGGACCTTCCATATGATCCAGTAATTCCTCTCCTGGGGTTAGACCCCAAGGACTCCATAACACCCAACCAAAAAGAGGTGTGTACTCCTATGTTCATAGCAGCACAATTCATAATAGCTAAAACCTGGAAGCAACCCAGGTGCCCAACAACAGATGAGTGGCTGAGAAAGCTGTGGTGTATATATACACAATGGAATACTATGCAGCTATCAAAAACAATGAACCCACCTTCTCTGACCCATCTTGGACAGAGGTAGAAGGAATTATGTTAAGTGAACTAAGTCAGAAAGATAAAGATGAGTATGGGATGATCCCACTCATCAACAGAAGCTGACTAAGAAGATCTGAAAGGGAAACTAAAAGCAGGACCTGATCAAATTGTAAGTAGGGCACCAAAGTAAAAACCCAGTGGTGAGGGGTAGACATGCAGCTTCCTGGGCCAGTGGGGGGTGGGAGTGGGCGGGAGGGATGGGTCACAGTCCTTTGGTGGTGGGAATGGTGTTTATGTACACTCCTAGCAAAATGTAGACATATAAATCAGTAGTTAATTAATATGAGAGGGGGGAAATCAATTGTATGTCTCAAAGTTTCTCAAAAGACAAACTGAATCTTTTTAATATATAGGCTATGTATTTGATATGTCGACTCTCTCAAAAGCCTAGACCAAGTAGATTAGAAGCATCCAATAGCACAGCTATATACAAGATACTGGATACTGTACAGCAAACCATAACAAACAGACTTTTCAAAGTTAACCCAATTAACAAATAATGTGATGATAATATTAACTATTGATTGGCTTTTTGAACCCTAAGACAGCAGGAACCTCACATCTCCACTATAGAGCCCCTACTTCCCCCCAGTCCTGAAACCCTTGGATAGGGCCCACTTTCCCATATGCCTCTCCCAATCCAAACCAAATAATATTGCATCTGCCGATCACAACCTAACCAACGCAATGATTGCCACCTCAACATGCTTCACCTCAGACTGTATCCAGAGACTTCACGTGTGGAATGACAACCCTTCAGCTTCATTACTCGGGTGAGACCTTTCCTTTTATAGTATACTCTAATTTCATCTCAGGTAGTTCACTTTCTAACAAAGTCCCATAACCTAGATATACACCAGTTTCCGTGAGAGAGAGCTAATGTGCACACGTATCCATAAACTACTGCAAAATATATACCTGAAAGCAGAAGTACACTAGAGTTTGCAGTGAGTACCTCCCTAACACTTCCTCTCCACTATTCCAAGCTTGGGATCCATGATTGCTCAACAAATTGTTTGGCTTCATATGTTAACTCTCTTTTCAATCACCAGGTTCCAGATGCCACCAGGATGCTGGCCAGGCTTCCCTGGATTGAAGACCCCACCAATGTGTCCTGGAGCTCAGCTTCCCCAGAGACACACCTTACTAGGGAAAGAGAGAGGCAGACTGGGCGTATGGACCGACCAGTCAATGCCCATGTTCAGCGGGGAAGCAATTACAGAAGCCAGACCTTCTACCTTCTGCAACCCTCAACGACCCTGGGTCCATGCTCCCAGAGGGCTAGAGAATGGGAAAGCTATCATGGGAGGCGGTGGGTTGGGTGGTGGCAATTGTGTGGAGTTGTACCCCTCCTACCTTATTTTTTTGTTAATTAATCCTTTCTTAAATAAAAAAATTATAAAAAAAGAGGGGTAAAAAATAATAATAATGCATTTGCTTTACCATGTGGGAAGGTCTGGTTTTGAGCCCGGGCACTACAAGGAAACATCACAGAAAGTACCAGGGAGCTCCTCCACAGATAGTGAAGCTCCTTAGTGCCTGTTTATCCCCCCTCTCTTACTAAAAATGAAAATATTGAGTACATGAAACATGTCAGTGGTATCTTATTTCAAGAGACCTTTAATTCATCCTGATTCTGTTCTTTTTTTAAAAATTCTTCCTTTTTTCTTTTCTTTTTCTTTTCTTTTCACAAGAGCAGCTTTCACCTTGGCTTTTGGTGGCAACTGTGATTAAACCTGAAGCCCTGACTCAAAGTACTGAAAGTCTTTTAACATGATGATAGTGTTATCTGCCACCTCCCTGGCTCAGCATTTAAAACAAAAAAATGGGAGTGGGGGTAGGGAAGAAGCAAAGTCAAGAAGTTTTATACTTCAGGTTTTCTGGGTGTCAAAGGACTCATTGCTATAGATTATACCTGCTAGTAGTGACCTCAATAATGAAGTTACATGAGGCTATCTAATATTAATGCATTCAGAACTAAAACAACAATAATCCACATGAAATTATTTTTATGGAATAGTTTTGAAGGGAATTTTTTAATATTCTCTCAATCTATCCACTTACCTATTATTCTGTATTTTGGGTCACCTTTCCTCTCTAGTATCTTTCTTTCTTTAAAGTTTGTTGTTGTTGTTGTTGTTATCTTTATTATTGGGATAGAAACAATCAGAAATTGAGAGGAATGGGGAGACAGAGAGAGAGAGAGAGAGAGAGAAGGACAGAGAGCAGGTAGCTTAACATTTTCCTTTTCTCCTAGGTCATTTTCATGGTGGGGACCGAGGGCTTAAACCCAGGTCCTTGTGCATTGTAACACGAATGCTTAACCAGGTGCACCACCACCTGGTCCTCTCTAGTACTTTTTATTTGTTTCTTCCCAGTCCTTCACCTCAAATCAGAAGCCAGGCCAGGTATGATACTTCACAATTTCTGCCCATCTGTAAGACTGCGGCTACTTGAATGAATACTGATACTTGAATACTTAAATGAATGCAGATTAGGATATACATTATAATAATTTTTTTTTGCTTTTTCATCTCATCTCAAAGAGGTATCGTTGTCAATCTTTACCAGTATATGACATTTCGCTAAATTCCGAATGATTATCAAAGACATGCAATGCAAATTGCTTTTGTTCTGGCATGTTTTATTAATTTAACTGTCTATAAGAAATTCTTGTTCAAAGTCCTAATTTTAAGTAGTAAAGTTCATTTTATTTGTTCCTTTCCTTCTTTTTTTCCTTGTATGGAGCTCTACTTTTGTAGAAACCTGTAAACTATCACATCTCCAGCTGTTGCTTTCTGTAATGGGTAAAGATTCGAAATGGTCAATTGCTAAGTTCCAGTAATATTTTAAATGAATTTTTACTGGTTCTCAGAAGTGTTGATCTTATGTTTGAACACCATTAGTTCACTTGGTTTTCCACTGTTATAAATTGTATTGATTATAAAAAATTTCAGAAGCACATAATAAATGAAAAGTTGAACTTGTGTCTACAATTGATCTTCACACAAAAAATCTGATAAAATTTCTCCATTTCCTCATTAAACAAAAGCATTTAGAATTAAGTATAAAGAATATAAAATGTTAGGAGTGGGGTGGTAGCGCAGCAGGTTAAGCACACAGTGGCGCAAAGCACAAGGACCAGCGGAAGGATCCCAGTTTGAGCCTCTGGCTCCCCACCTGCAGGCGAGTCCTTTCACAGGCAGTGAAGCAGGTCTGTTGATGTCTTTCTCTCCCCCTTCTCTCTCAATTTCTCTCTGTCCTATCCAACAACGACAATATCAATAACAATAATAACTACAACAATAAAAAACAAGGGCATCAAAAAGGGAATAAATAAGTAAAAATTAAATAAATAAATAAGTAAGTAATAAAATGCTAGTATTTTTCTGGCCAAGCAGTAACTCACCCATTAAAGTGTCCACAATACCACGCACAAAGGCCCAGGATCAAACTTCCAGTCCCCCATTTGCAAGAAGCAGCTTGGTGGACAGTGGAATAGTGCAGGTGTCATTCTTCTCTGTCTCTTTCTTCTATCTCTCTCTGTGCCTTATCCTCTATAAAAGAAAAAAAAAAGTGGAGTCGAGCAGTAGCGCGATGGTTAAGTGCACGTGGCACAAAGCCCAAAAACTGGAGTAAGGATCCCGGTTGGAGCCCCTGGCTCCCCACCTACAGGAAGAAAGAAAAGAAAAAAGAAAAGAAAAAAAAAGTAAAAAATGATCACTGAGGCTGGTGGAGTAGTATAAGTAGCAAGCTGCAGCAAAAACCCTAGTGGCCAAAAAAATTAAATTAAAGAAATAAAGAAAGTGGACTAGAGAAAGCATAATGGTTATGCAAAAAACTTTCATACCTGAGTCTCTGTGGTCCCCAGTTTAATCTCAACACCACCATAAACCAAAGCTGAACAGTACTTTGGCCTCTCTATCTCTATTTCTCTATCTCACTAAAATAAGTAAATAAAATGTAGAAATGGAGGAAAAGAGACAGGAAGGGTCATTATTTTGTATGAAAAATGCCAGCAGGTCATTAATAATAAAGAATAGCCAGCAGTTTTCAGTTTTCAAAATATATGCACTTTCATTTTTTTTTAATCCGAGTACTGATCAGCTTTGGCTTATGGTAGTGCTGGATAATGAACATCAAATTTCAAAGCCTCAGGCCTGAAACCTCTTTGTATAGCCATTATAATATCTTCCCCACCCACCCAAAATGTATGTATTTTCTAATGACCTGAGTATCCTGTTAAATATATATATAATTCATGGTCCTGGTCCAAAATATTCTGATTTTGTCAACCAAGTGTTAAATCACTGAGAGTAGAACAACTTCTTTATTAAGTATTTTTTCATTGTTTTTATTCATTTTTATTTTTATTTTATTAGAGACAGAGAGAGGTTGACAGGGGAGAGAGAGAAGACAGGAAGAAAAACAGAAGAGATCTGCAGCCCTACTCCACCACTTGTGAAGCTTTCCCCCTGCAGACAGAGACCATGGCCTCTAACCCAGGTCTTTGTGAGTGGTAACAGGTGCACGCAGTCAGGTGTGCCACTGGCTGGTCCAAAAGAACAATTTTTGTGAAGCCCAAGTAATACACTCTATTTTTTTAATTACTATAAATTGAACTTTGCAGTACTAGGTTTAAATAATTATCTTGAACCCATGTTACCTTATGGCAAATGAGAAAAAATTGTAATTTCTATTGGAAGAGTCCCTTTTCTTTTTCTTTCAAGGTTTAAATTTTTTTCTCTTAGTTTGCTTAATTGTCTAGTGTAAAATTGGTTTAAATACAAATTATATGGGAGTTGGGTGGTAGCGAAGCGAGTTAAGCACAGATGGTGTAAAGCGCAAAGATGGGTGTTAAGGATCCCAGTTTGAGCCCCCAGCTCCCTATCTGCAGGGAAGTCGCTTCACAGGCGGTGAAGCAAGTCTGCAAGTGTCTATCTTTCTCTCCCCCTCTCTGTCTTCCTCTCCTCTCTGAATTACTCTCTATCCTATCCAACAAAGACGACATCATCATCAACAACAATACAACAATATGTACAACAAAAGGGAATAAATAAATTTAAATATATATATATATATTATTGCGAACAAGTCTTATGAGAAATGAGATTATCCCTCTCCCCTTGATCATAAATGGCACACATAGCTTATACTTCTAAAGTTAAAAGAGGCACTTTTGTTGTTGTTGTTCTTGTTTTTATACTGACAGTTTGTTGATGATTCAGTGAAGTTAAAAAGTATCCCTAATCCATAAATTGCTAGGTATCCTCTGTAGTTTGAATTGTGTGTGTGTGTGTGTGTGTGTGTGTGTGTGTGTGTAACAAGGTGGGGATGACTCTACAGAGGCACAGTTAACTACATCTCAGTTTAAAGGTCATTGATTTAGGTCAGAGCAATGAAGGAAACAGTAATAAATGCTAAGTCATGTTGAAAAAGTCAAAGTGACTGACTAATTACTGCATACCCTTCTCTTCACAGCTTCACATTTTGTGAATCTATGTAGTTTAATACCTTAGTACTACCAAAGCCAATTACCAAAATCAATTTCATGCGTGGATAGCACTGAGTTTTACCCTCACTTCTTCCTCCTCCCTTTTAAGCCAAAGAAAATGTATTACTAAGCTGTCCCAAATTCACATGTATAAATGAGCACAAATACTAAGATCAACAATTTAGATGTTTTATTGTCACTATAACTTACATTTCACCAAGCTAACAAGGATGTAATGAATAGCTTATTGTAGGCATCTAACATTGAGAGTGAAAGATTTATAAGGGAAATTAAATATAACCCCTAGAATAAAAAATTTAGTTGTCAGACAAAAGAGAGGCTATGCAAATGTAAAAGAGTGTTTGGAATTCAAATCTAACTTTATCTTTCAAAAATATGCAGGAGCTTCCTTTAACATATTTACTAATACACTATTAAATATACTTATGCAGAATCAATAGTGCAGAAAATAATTATTTCTCTGATTCCCTAATAAAACAAATAGTCACCTTCTAACAATATAAGAAATATAAAGAAAATATAGAGGTTCTCACAATAAGAATTTGATAGCCATATATATATTTTTTTTTTTTTAATTTCTGTATTGGAGGTTAATGTTTTACAATTGACAGTAGATACAATAGTTTATACATAACATTTCTCAGTTGTCCACATAACAATACAATCTCCATTAGGTCCTCTGTCAACCTTTTCCAGGACCTGTGCTCTAGACACCCCTCAACCTAGAGTCCTTTACTTCGGTGAAATACACCAACTCCAGTTTAGCTTCTACTTGTATTTTTTCTTCTGATCTTGTTTTTCAACTTCTTCCTGAGAGTGAGATCATCCCATATTCATCCTTCTGATTCTGACTTATTTCACTTAACATGATTTTTTCAAGCTCCATCGAAGATCGGCTGAAAATGGTAAAGTCACCATTTTTAATAGTTAAGTAGTATTACATTGTGTATATATACCACGACTTGCACAGCCACTCATCTGTTGTTGGACACCTGGGTTGCTTCCAGGTTTTGGCTATTACAAATTGTGCTACTAAGAACATAGGTATACACAGATCTTTTTGGGTGGGTGTGTGGGTTCCTTAGGATATATCCCCAGGAGAGAAATTGCAAGATCATAGGGTAGCTCCATTTCTAGCCTTTTGAGAGTTCTCCAGACGGCTCTCCACAGGGGCTGGACCAATGTACATTCCCACAAGCAGTGGAGGAGGGTTCCTTTGGCCCAACAACCTCTCCAGCATTTGTTGCTGTTACCTTTTCTGATGTATGACATTCTCACAGGAGTGAAGAGGTATCTCATTGTTGTCTTTATTTGCATTTCTCTGACAATCAAAGACTTGGAGCATTTTTTCATGTGTTTCTCGACCTTTTGGATCTCTTCTGTGGTGAATATTCTGTCCGTGTCCTCCCCCCATTTTTGGATGGGGTTATTTGTTTTCTTGTTGTTAAGTTTGGCAAGCTCTTTATATATTCTGGTTATTAAACTCTTGTCTGATGTATGGCATGTAAAGATCTTCTCCCATTCTGTGAGGGGTCTCTTGGTATTGGTAGTGGTTTCTTTTGCTGTGAAGAAGCTTTTTAATTTGAGTAGTCCCATAGGTTTATACTTGCCTTAGTCTTCTTTGTAATTGGATTCGTTTCATTGAAGATGTCTTCAAAATTTATGCGGAAAAGAGTTCTGCCAGTATTTTTCTCCAAGTATCTAATAGTTTGGCCTAACATCCAAGTCTTTGATCCACTTGGAATAACTTTTGTGTTTGGTTTAATATAGTGGTTCAGTTTCATTCTTCTGTATGTTTCAACCCATTGTTTCCAACGCCATTTGTTGAAGAGACTCTGCTTTCCCCTTTGAATAGTCTGGGCCCCTTTGTCAAAGATTAGATGTCCATGTGTGGGGACTCACTTCTGGCTTCTCAGTTCTATTCCACTGGTCAGTGTGTCTATTCATGTTCCAATACTAAGCAGTTTTGATTACAATGGCCCTATAACACAATTTGAGATCTGGGAGTATGATGCCTCCAGTTCTGTTCTTTTGTCTCAAAATTGTTTTAGCAATTCTAGGTCTTTTCTGGTTCCAGATAAACATCTGTAGCATTTGTTCTATTCTCCTAAAAAATGTGGTTGGGGTCTTGGTGGGGATAGCATTAAATCTGTATATGGCTCTAAGTAGTATATAAATTTTAATGATGTTAATTCTTCCAACTCATGAACGTGGAATATCTTTCCACTTCTTTGTCTCTTTTTCAATTTACTTGAGTATTGACTCATAGTTTTCAGTATACAAGTCTTTCACTTCTTTGGTTCTTTTACTCCTAGATATTTATTGTTTTTATTGCTATAGTAAAAAGAATAAATGCCTGGACTTCATTTTCATCTAACTTAAGTGTTTGCACAGAGGAATGCCACTGACTTTTGAATACTAATTTTGTAGCCTGACACCTTACTGTATTGCCTGATGATTTCCAAAAGCTTCCTGCTGGGTTCCTTAGGTTATTCTATATATACTATCATGTCATCTGCAAATAGGGAGAGTTTGAATTCTTCTCTTCCAATCTGTGTCCCTTTAGTTCCTTGCTACTGCCTGATCGCTATGGCAAGAACTTCCAACACTATGTTGAATAGTAATGGTGATAGTGGGCAGCCTTGTCTAGTACCTGATCTGAGGGGAAATGCTTCCAGTTTTTCACCATTGAGTATGATGTTGGCTGTAGGTTTGCTATATAGACTCCACTATCTTCAGGAATTTTCCATCTATTCCCATTTTTGTAGCATATTGATCATAAAGCAATGCTGGATTTTGTCAAAGGC
Organism: Erinaceus europaeus; assembly: GCF_950295315.1. Classification (NCBI taxonomy): domain Eukaryota; kingdom Metazoa; phylum Chordata; class Mammalia; order Eulipotyphla; family Erinaceidae; genus Erinaceus; species Erinaceus europaeus. Next base: position 59,192,600 of record NC_080171.1, on the reverse strand, counting down.
TTTCTCTTCATCTATTGATATGACCATGTGGTTTTTGGTCTTGCTTTTATTAATGTGGTGGATCACGTTGATTGATTTATATATATTAAACCAACCTTGCATCCCTGGGATAAACCCCACTTGGTCATGATGAAAAATCTTTTTAATATACTTCTGTGTCTGGTTGGCTAGAATTTTGTTCAATATTTTAGCATCTATGTTCATCAGAATTATAGGTCTGTAGTTTTTTCTTTTTTAGTTGTGTCCCTGTCTGCTTTTGGTATCAGAGTGATGTTGGCTTCATAGAAGCTCGTAGGGAGTATTCCAGTGTCTTCAATCTTCTGGAAGGCTTTTAAAAGTAGAGGTATTAGTTCTTCTTTGAAGGTTTTATAGAATTCATTTGTATGAATTGTATGAATTCATCTGGTCCAGGACTTTTATTTTATTTGTGTGCAATTATACCCCTCTTATAGTCTTGTCAAAATTTCCATTTTATAAATAATTTTTTTAAAATGTAAAAAAAAAAAAAAAGAAAAGAAAAACAAATCCAAAAGAAGTTCATCAACCAAAGCAATATTGGAAAGACAAATTTTTTAAAAAAGACTATAAGAGGAGATAAGGGGTAAAGAGTATAGTATATGGTGAAAAACTCTAATTTATTTCCAATGAGAATTTATCTAAAATTTTTTAAAAAGTGAATTGAGAAAGTCAGTAAGAGCAAGCAGGATAAATCGATAAAATTACAAGATAGCAAAGCAAATCTACAGAAATGTAATGACAAAAATACATTTCAAAGAGATACAGAAACTTTGCATATTTCCTTCCAAGGAAAAACAAAATATCTATAGATTCAGTGTAAGGCCAATTCAATACCCAGAAAACAATATAGACAAACACAAGATGTAGAATGAACAACAGAGTATTGGAAAACAAGAACAAAATTAGAAAACTTAACATACTAAACTTCAAGACTTAAATAAAATTACAGAAATTGATATAGAGAAAGAATAAAAAATAAAAGGGGCAAAGAAACCAGAGTAAACTCATAAATAAAGTCAATTGATCTTGATAATGTAGCAAAGGTAACAATAATAAAAAAAAAGAGCAAAGGTAACAATAAAAAAAAAGAGCAAAGATAGTCTCTTTTACAAATGATGCTGGAACTAGTAGGTACCCTACATACAGAAAACAGGAACCTGGAAACACATTCCTCAGGAAAATTATCTCATAGTGCATCTCAGATTTAAATACAAAATTAGAACCTACATAGTTTGTTTAGGAAAAACCTAATTTTCCCTGGTTAGTGTTTGGGAATGTTTATATCAGATGGCAGTAACTTCAGACTAACTAAAGCAGTCCCTGAAAGACTCTATTTCCATTAAACTATCTGCATATTCCTCAAACATAGTTATGGGCACCAACCAGCTGGTAGCAATACCTTCCCTCTCCCCCCACCTCCCCGGGCACATGAATCTTAACCAGAGATATAAGAGAGTTGTGTCAGTAAATTAGTGATATGCAACAGCCATTCAATTGCTAAGTGTGAATCTACTATCTTTAGATTCAGTTACCACAGGCTACGTTGTGCAAGCCATTAAATCATTTATTAATTTATTTGTTCTGCTGCACACCTGAACCTACACTTAGGAATTTTGAGGTTTTAGAAATCTCATTAATAAAAGGGCCCTTGCCCCAAAGAAGGGTTTTTTGTTGTTGTTGTTTGTTTGTTTCTTTTCTAGGTTATGCTGACTCCTACAGTGTGCATTTTGGCTTGGAAGTCACCACCAAGTAAGACCTAGAACTTATCTTTCTAAATAATAACTCAGTTGTCCTTCATCTTGAGCCCCAACAACACAGCAAGTTATTGCAACAAGTTTTTCAATAAAATACCAATGGCATGATCAATGAAAAAAAATTAATGACAAAGATTTGTTTCTGACAGTGACACAATTATTACAATTGGTGTACTTATACTGATATATCATCTTCACCCAAAGTCTATAGTGGTCTTGTTGCATGTGTTTTTTTTCCAATTATCATCCAATATCTCAAATACATTTATTGAATCATACAGTTAGGTTTATTCTATAGAGCAGTGCTATTATTTAAAACAATGATGACAAAATAGGTACTGGGATCATTATAAATTCAAATAATTCTTCAAAGAACACTGGTAAATATTTTTTTTTAATTCAAGCATTACAAAACTTTTAAAAGTTTAGGAGCAGTAGTACTTCAGTTATGCACCTGGTCTTATGCATCATGATGATAAGGCCATCATTTTAGAGTCAAACAACGTAGATTCTCTATCCACACTATATTAACTGAGTCAAATTATTGATCTTTTTGAGCCTCTGCCTTATCATCTATTAAATACCCACCTTATTTGTATTGCTCTGAGGATTAAATGAAAGAACAGACTAAAGCCCTTAAACATAGTAGAGACTCTGTAAATAAGAGCTTGACTCCCTATTCCCCAACTGCATTTATTTTTCCCTAGAAGGTAAATTATCTTAGTCAATCATGAGAAATGATTTTCATGTGTTTTTTTTTTAATTTTCATTCATGGTTAACTATCACTCACAATTCTATTCCTCTCATTTTTCTATCATTATTTGTCCTTTCTTGCATTTTCTCTGTCAAAAATTTTAGATAACTTAGATGGAACCCTATATGTTCCTATTTCTATTAAATTGCTCCATCTTTGTCTTCTCTTATTGGTAGCAACTAGAATCTCTGAAACTGACATGATAACATCAATAATGCAACATATTATTGCCATGTATGTATGTAGTCAGCTAAAGTTGTTAAAGGCTTCCCTGGACTGAAGACACCACCAATGCGTCCTGGAGCTTCGCTTCCCCAGAGACACCCTACTAGAGAAAGAGAGAGGCAGACTGGGAGTATGGATTGACCAGTCAACGCCCATGTTCAGCGGGGAAGCAATTACAGAAGCCAGACCTTCCACCTTCTGCAACCCACAACGACCGTGGGCCCATGCTCCCAGAGGGTTAGAGAATGGGAAAGCTTTTGGGGAGGGGATGGGATATGGAGATTGGGTGGTGGGAACTGTGTGGAGTTGTACCCCCCCATCTTATTATTTTGTTAATGCCTCCTTTCTTAAAGAAAAAGAAAAAAATAAAAAATAAATTAATCTTTCAAAAGTAGTATTTAGAATAGAATAAAGAAATATGCCACTATTTATACTTCCCAAAAAGTCACCTAATGACTGAAAGATCGCTCTGATTTCATTCTTTTCATTCACCTAACTTACAATAAAGGATTATCTATGACTTGAATATCTGCCAGTGTACTTTTATTCAGTATAAGCAGAAACTGAACCTCCCAATCATTATAGAAAATATATTTCGGGAGTCAGGTGGTAGGGCAGCAGGTTAGGTGCAAGTGGCACAAAGCGCAAGGACCGGCCTAAAGACCCCAGTTCGAGCCCCCCGTCTCCCCACCTGCAGGGGAGTCACTTCACAGACGGTGAAGCAGGTGTGCAGGTGTCTATCTTTCTTTCCCCCTCTCTGTCTTACCCTCCTCTCTCCATTTCTCTCTGTCCTATCCAACAATGAACGACATCAACAACAATAAGAACCGCAACAAGGCTACAACAACAAGGGCAACAAAAGGAGAAAAAAATGGCCTCCAGGAGCAGTGGATTCATGATGCAGGCACTGAACCCCAGCAATAACCCTGGAGGCAAAAAAAAAAAAAAGAAAATATATTTTATGGTTTCATAATCTGGCACTAAATGAACTGATGTATTCGACTGAAAAGCTCAACAAATGATCTACGTGGTATTTAAAATGCATTAAATATTCAAATATTTGGGTATTTTTAATTTCTTTATTGGGGAATTAATGTTTTACAGTCAACAGTAAATACAATAGTTTGTACATGCATAACATTTCCCAATTTTCTACATAACAATAAAACTCCCACTAGGTCTTCTGCTATCATGTTCCAAGGTATGAATCCTCCCCTCTCCCCTACCAGAGTCTTTTACTTTGGTGCAATACACCAGCTCCAGTCCAAATGTTTGTTATTTTTATTTATGCTTCCAAGAACAATACTCAATTCACTACATCATCTCTCAAGTCATGATAGACTCAGGTCTATTTCCACTTACAAACAGAGATAGTGTCTTTTATTTTTAAGGATAAATTTTCATCTTTTTCAAATATTATCAAGATTGCTTTGGTTTGTATTACATGAGCCCAAAGATCACAGCCATTAATGGATTGTAAGATATTTCTTCATTGCAAAGATATTTCATCAGATGGCATAATCCATTCTTCATGGCCCCAAATTTACTTGTAAATGAAATACCTAGACAATGCCCATTATATTTATACATTTTTCTTTATTTTAAAAGTCAGAAAGAAATTGAGAGGAGAGTGAAAGAAAGACATCTGCAGACCTGCTTCACTACTCATGAAACCTTCTTCTCTGCAGGTGGGGAGTGGAGGGGGGGGGCTCAAACCTGGTTCCTTGCACAAGGTAATGTGTGCTAAACCAAGTGCAGCATCACCCAGAACTCCTCCCTTCTGTTTATAGTAAACAAAGAAGAGGCAAAACCTTATTAGCTTACCTTAGCATTTTACTGAAAATATGAATTGATAATAACTACAAATCACAGGGAGAAACACCCAGGTGTCAAAAATTTGAGAATGTGATACTAATAAAAAAAAGGAGACCACAAAAAATAAGTCGGGGGTAGAATAACTGGTAAAGTGACCTCAGAGAGGAAAAATAAGCTGGGCCAATTTTAGATTTATATTTATAGTCAAGAGACAAAATTTTAAGTCTAAGTAAGAGTAGAATATTTTCAACCAGCATTAGTATAATATAATCATATCACAGGTTTGCATAATTTTTCTTATAATTTGTTGAATAATAACTAAAATAGTTATATGAATACAAAAATCATACTTCTCCCACTTATTATTTATAATCACAATCTCTTCTGTGACTTCATATGGTGATAGAATATTCTCTTTTTCACCCATGTCCACAGGCAAAGGTAAATATTGTTTTCTTTTAAATAGTCTAATTTTCATTGCTTTTTTTTTTCCCTCCAGGGTTATTGCCGGGCTCGGTGCCTGCACCATGAATCCACCACTCCTGGAGGCCATTTTTTCCTGTGGTCTTTATTACTGCCATTGTTGATGCTGTTTGTTGTTGGATAGGACAGAGAGAAATGGAGAGAGGAGGGGAAGATAGAGAGGGGGAAAGAAAGATAGACACCTACAAACCTACTTCACTGCCTGTGAAGTGACTCCCCTGCAGGTGGGGAGTTGGGGGCTTGAACCAGGATCCTTAGGCCGGTCCCTGCATTTTGCGCCACATGCACTTAACCCACTGCGCCACTGCCCGACCCCGTAATTTTTATTTCTTTTCTAGCTTAAGTACTATCCTTGAGAAATTGATGGATCTACTTCTATGGAATAAATAGTTGTTAACACAAGTTATAGAGGAGAAAATATATGATAGTAAGCAGGCCAACTTGAATACCTTGGTGACTCAAGAGGAGAATGAACATTAATGAAGCAGCTTGCCAAGGTTACTAATTTGCATCAAAAGCAAATCAGTTCACAACTTCAGAAGTTCTTTGCTATCTGGAGATTGTCTGATGACCTAGGTGAAGTGATTTGTTCTGTCCTGGTCCCTTGACACCAGTGTCCAATCAGCCCTGATTGACATTTGTCAAGATCTCAGGACAGGGAAAGGTTAAATGAACATAGAGAGCAAAGTATCCTTTCTCATAGTAACTTCTTCTAGAACAGACTGAAATTCTTTAATGCCAGAAGAGTTCGGTGAAAGAAGAATGCTACAGATTCAATGGAGGGAAATGTATAATTTGTATTAAATGGGCCTTTAAATCTCATACTTTTAAAGTACCCTCCTTTATCAACAAAAATCACATTTATCTGTAATAATTGTGATCATAAAGGAACTCATCAGTTTGACTTGCTCTAGAAAAAAATATTTTTTATAATTAATAACATAAAGATAAAAAACCTATTAAAGTTGAAATAAATGGTCCAGAATAAATGTACCTAAATTTATTGTTTCCCACAAATTTCTAATGTTATTTCATTTTTCTAAAAAAGGTGAATATATGGCTTTTATACCAAGTGAACAAAAATGTACCGATGAACCCTTCAAAAAATAAATGTATTGCATGACTTTAAAAATACTTTTCGTGCTTGGTTCAAAATCAGAATATTTTGCAACTTTCACCAAGTAAATAGAATAAAGGCTGTTTAACATCTTTTATTTTAACAGAGAATGTCTTTTATTGCTTCTTATTTCTCAAAATTTAATAATAAACAACTTAGACCATAGCATACAGTTCTCCTGAATTTCAGAAGGGTATTAGGAATCTAGTTTCTTCTTTATATTTCAAACAGATTAGCTCTTTTATCCAATACAAATATTACGAGAAGTTATAATAATTACTAGAAAAATTTTAGGTTGGGCAGATATAGTAGATACATCTATCAGTTCCAGAAATCAACCAATTCATCCATACATTAAGGTACATTCCAGGAGTGTGTATATTTTTTCACTGATTTTATTTTATTTTTGCTGATTTTTCTCATGTTGTAAAAGTTTTCCACTGACTAATCAAAAGATAAATCTCATAAAATACTACAAACAACCTCCTTGTCCAATTTGGATTTATATGGATTGAATCTCCTATTTAGTTTTACATTTTTCTTCTTCAGATTTATGGACCTGATTACAAATCACTGCTGAGTGACATCCAGAAGATATTGCAGAGACGTCTACTCTACCTCTCTTGTCAAGTATGTTTCAGCAGGATTATTGATGGAAGCCTGAGACACAGAAGAAGAGGAAATAGAGCTGTAAGGTATAGAATTACAGAAATTGCATCTATACAAATAGCTGAAAGCAAGATAATATTCTGTTCAAATGTTTCCTATTTCAAAAAACTCTCTAGAGTCCCATCTATTCCTGACAAGCACTAACAGTGCTTACAAGTTTTCTTCAACCTGGTGAATTGCTCAAATTAAGAAAATAGTTTTAGTTAAAAATGAAAGCTGCATCAAGATTTGAAAGCTGTAGAATAAAAAATGAAATTCAGCTCTTTGCCAGACAATAAAATCTATCTTTGGTACCTAAATCTTGAAAAAGAAAACAAAACTTAAAAATAACTGGAATACACTTGTTGTTATAACACAAGAAAATTATTTTAACTATTCATACACCAGAACCAAAAGACTCCAATATATTCTTTAGCAGAGTCTAAAATATCATCACTGAGGAAACATAAGGAATGTTTTCCATATTCCACTTTGAAAATATAAATGTCTGTCTACCCAACTCACATCTTTAGACTATAATATATAGAACATTTTTCATATGATTGCCAACTATAGGATTCCCCAGTTTGTTTTCCAGATCAGTAGCTCAACAGACATTTATTTTAAAATTTCTTAGTAAAAAACAGGCCAAAAAAATGCCAATGTTAAAATTCAGAAATCATTGAGTTATGCCCTGTTTAGATTTTTTTTTAACTGCAGGATCTTCTCAGGGTTTTTGCTATGCTAATAGAAATTCTGAAATTTCAAAACACATGGGAAGATGGTGGACTGAGAAGCTGCTAGCGGCTTGAGCTCTGATTATATCTTCTGGAAACGGTAGGATTTTCTGCCTTTAGTAGGACAGTCAATAAGGGGTCCTAGCGGTGACACCAAGGAGGTGACTGTAACTTAATTTGGGTTAAGGATTAGAGTAGAGGTGGCGCGGACTAGCAGGCGGGCTGCTCCAGACTTCCCAGGCTGCAGCAGGCAAGGCGGGTGCGCCGGGCACTGTCCTTGGCCCAGGAAGGCGGCTCCTCTTCTGGTTGCAGAGTGCTGCTGGGTGGCTGGCAGAGGACCGGGAGGGAGCACTGTAGCTTGGGGGCTTTCTCTTGGGAGTCTCCGGGGACCACCATGACACTGAGGGCTGATCCAAGGACATCCTTGAGTACAGCTCTCATTGGATCAAAAGGACTTGGAGCTAGTTTTCATCTTTGAGAAATTCTTTAAAAAAGCTTCCGGGGGGGGGGTGTTTCCCGGAAGATGGCAGACTGAGAAGCTGCTAGTGGCTGGGCTCTGACCACATCTCCTGGAAACGGTAGGATTTTCTGCCTTTAGCAGGCCAGCCAATAAGGGGTCCTAGCGGCGACATCAATGAGGTGACTATAACTTAATTTGGGTTAAGAATTAGAGTAGGGAAAAAAGGGGGAAAAAAAAAAGGGAAAAAAATTTTTTTTTCTTCCTTTTAATTTTCAAGCATACCTCCTTCCCGGCCCCGCCCCCCCTCCCCATAACCAGTCCTTTTCTTTACCAAACTTCTGTTCCACCAGGGAGTATCATTAATTCTAAGTCTATATCCTTCTGAAACCTCTGGCCTTTTTTCTTTCTAAGTAGCCAACCCCCCCACCTCACCCCGCATAGCTAATTAAATGATTAAAAATAAATGCATTAAAAAAAAACCCTTTCCTTTCACTGACCTTTTATGATTGTTCTATTGTTCTTTTTCTTATCTTTTTCTTTTTTCGCTCTCTAACTTTCTTTTTTTTTCTTTTCTTTTTCTCATTCTTGTCATCCCTTCTTCCTTAATCCTAAAGCTTCCAAAGTCACAGCCCCCAGCCCCACACCAACAAAAGTGTGCTTTTTTGAATTCACTGATACACATTTGGGAATTTCCTTTCACAGCTCTTTAATTACAGCTCTTTTTCTTATCTTTTCCCTTTTCTCTCTTGTCTCCCTCTCTCTCTTTTTTTTTCTTTTTTAATCTTGTCATACACTTCTTCCTTCTTCTTTGCCTTTCTGAATTTGTGAATTTTTGGGGGGAAGAAATCTGACTCACAGTGGACTCTTTATGTGAATATCTCTGCTCTACTTCGCTTTCCCCTCTTGTTACCCCTAGAATATACAGTGGATAGTAGATTTGCATAACTGTCTATTCTTGCTATCCTTACTTTCTTTTCTCTTTCTTCACTGGGATTTGGTTACTATTTTTTCACGGACTGGAGAAATTGGCTAACTGGTAACGATTAAACTACTTCAACACTTGCTTCAGTTGGTACTGTAATTCCTGAGGTTGGTGAGTGCAATTGTCATAAAGATATTTAGTACAGTATTACTTGTGCTCAAGACACAACAACTGAGGAACAACAGAGCATAAAAAAAACACATAAATCAAAAAAATGGGTAAATCAAAAACAAATAAAACTGCTACTCCAATGAATGAAGACAAGATCCCAGAAGAAACTACAAATGAGCCTGAAGTAACCATAGATAAGAAAAGTATGCAAGGAATAATAAACTTATTAATCACAGAAATGAAAACAGCATTGGAGGAAAGGAATGGCAGTATTAGGGAAACAACAGTTGAGACCCCCAAGGAAAATACTGCTTATCGTGAGGCAATTAGAGAACTGAAAGCTGAAATAGCTGTAATGAAGAAAGAAGCTGAGGCAAGGGAAAGCAGACTAACAGAAGCAGAAAACAGAATTAGTCAGACAGAGGATGAGTTAGAGAAAACTAAGAAAGAGGTGAAAGAGCTTAAAAAGAGATTGAGAGACACTGAAAACAACAACAGAGACATATGGGATGATCTCAAAAGAAGTAACATTCATATAATTGGCCTGCCAGAGGAAGAAAGAGAGGAAGGGGAAGCAAACATTCTAGAGGAAATAATACAAGAAAACTTCTCAGACCTGAATAACAGAAAGGATATCAAGGTTCAAGAGGCCCAGAGAGTCCCAAACAGAAACAACCCAGACCTGAAAACACCAAGACACATCATAGTCACAATGAGAAGAAGTAAGGATAAAGAAAGGATCCTAAAGGCTGCAAGAGAGAAACAAAAAGTCACATACAAGGGAAAACCCATAAGATTATCTTCAGACTTCTCCACTCAAACTCTAAAAGCCAGAAAGGAGTGGCAAGATATCTATCGAGCCCTGAATAAAAAAGAGTTTCAACCAAGGATAATATATCCTGCTAGACTTTCATTCAAACTAGATGGAGAGAGCAAAACCTTCTTAGATAAAAAACAGTTAAAGGAGGCAACCATCACCAAGCCGGCCCTGAAAGAGGTACTAAAAGACCTCTTAGAAACAAGAACATCACTTTAATACTTGCAATATATCAGAGCAAACAAATTTTTTTTAGAACAATGGCACTACAATACATTAAATCCATAATATCAATAAATGTCAATGGCTTAAACTCACCCATCAAAAGACACAGGGTGGGGGGATGGATCAGAAAACATAACCCAACCATATGCTGCTTGCAAGAATCCCATCTGTCACAACAAGATAAACACAGACTTAAAGTGAAAGGATGGGAAACTATCATACAGGCTAACGGTCCACAAAAAAGGGCAGGAACAGCCATTCTCATCTCAGACACGATAGATTTTAGATTAAATAAAGTAATATAAGATAGGCAAGGACATTACATAATGATTAGAGGATCAATCAGCCAAGAAGACTTAACAATTATTAACATCTATGCACCCAATGAGGGACCATCTAAATACATTAAGCACCTACTGAAAGAATTTCAAAAATACATCAATAGTAATACAATAATAGTGGGAGACTTCAATACCCCACTCTTACACTTAGACAGATCAACAAAGCAGAGAACCAATAAAGATACAAGAGAATTGAATGAAGAGATTGACAGATTAGACCTCTTGGACATTTTCAGACTCCTCCACCCCAAAAAACTGGAATACACCTTCTTTTCAAATCCACATAACACATACTCAAGGATAGACCACATGTTAGGCCACAAAGACAGCATCAATAAATTCAAGAGCATTGAAAATCATCCCAAGTATATTTTCAGACCACAGTGGAGTAAAACTAACATTTAACAACAAACTGAAAATTATGAAAAGTCACAGAATTTGGAAACTAAACAACATACTCCTTAAGAACCACTGGGTCGGAGACTCACTTAAGCAGGAAATTCAAATGTTTCTGGAAACTAATGAAAATGAAGACACAACCTATCAAAATATTTGGGACACAGCTAAAGCAGTACTGAGAGGGAAACTTATAGCCATATAATCACATATTAAACACCAAGAAGAAGCTCAAATGAACGACCTTAGTGCACACCTCAAGGACTTAGAGGAAGAAGAACAAAGGAACCCTAAAGCAACCAGAAGGATAGAAATCACTAAAGTTAGAGCAGAAATAAACAACATCCAAAATAAAAAAAAACATACAAAAGATGAATGAAGACAAATGTTGGTTGTTTGAAAGATTAAACAAAATTGACAAACCCCTAGCCAGACTCACCAAACAAAAAAGAGAGAAGACTCAAATTAATAGAATTGTAAACGATGCAGGAGATATCACAACTGACACCACAGAAATCCAGAGAATCCTGCGAAACTTCTATAAAGAACTATATGCCACCAAGCTAGAGAATCTGGAAGAAATGGAACAATTCTTAGAAACATATGCCCTTCCGAAACTGAACCAAGAAGAGCTACAAAATCTAAATGCACCAATCACAGACAAAGAAATTGAAACTGTTATTAAGAAACTCCCCAACAACAAAAGTCCTGGACCAGATGGCTTCACAAATGAATTCTAAAATACTTTCAAGAAACAGTTAATACCCATACTTCTTAAGCTATTCCATAAGATTGAAGAAACAGGAATACTCCCTTCGACCTTCTATGAAGCCAACATCACCCTGATACCAAAAGCTGAAAGGGACAAAACAAAAAAGGAAAACTACAGACCAATATCTCTGATGAACATAGATGCCAAAATATTAAACAAGATCTTGGCCAACCAGATACAGCAACATATCAAAAAGATTGTTCATCATGACCAAGTGGGATTCATCCCAGGAATGCAAGGCTGGTTCAACATCCGTAAGTCAATCAATGTCATTCACCACATCCATAAAAGCAAAGCCAAAAACCACATGATTATCTCAACAGATGCAGAGAAAGCCTTTGAAAAGATCCAACACCCCTTCATGCTCAAAACTCTACAAAAAATGGTAACAGATGGGAAATTCCTCAAGATAGTGGAGTCTATATATAGCAAACCTACAGCCAACATCATACTCACTGGACAGAAGCTGAAAGCATTCCCCCTCAGATCGGGGACTAGACAGGGCTGTCCACTGTCACCTTTACTCTTCAACATAGTATTGGAAGTTCTTGCCATAGCAATCAGGCAAGAGAAAGAAATCAAAGGAATACAGATTGGAAGGGAAGAAGTCAAGCTCTCACTATTTGCAGATGATATGATAGTACACATAGAAAGACCTAAGAATCCAGCAGAAAATTACTTGAAAGTTATTAGGCAATATAGCAAGGTATCAGGCTACAAAATCAATGTACAAAAATCAGTGGCATTTCTTTATGCAAACACCAAATCTGAAGAAGAAGTCATCCAGAAATCACTCCCATTTACTGTTTCAGCAAAATCAATCAAATACCTAGGAATAAAGTTGACCAAAGAAGTGAAAGACTTGTATGCTGAAAACTATGAGTCGCTACTCAAGGAGATAGAAACTGATACCAAGAAATGGAAAGATATCCCATGCTCATGGATTGGAAGAATAAATATCATCAAAATGAATATTCTCCCAAGAGCCATATACAAATTTAATGCAATACCCATCAAAGTTCCAACAAGCTTCTTTAAGAGAATAGAACAAACACTACAATCATTTATATGGAACCTGAAAACACCTAGAATTGCCAAAACCATCTTGAGGAAAAGAAACAGAAATGGAGGCATCACACTCCCAGACCTTAAACTATATTATAAAGCCCTCATCATCAAAACAGCATGGTACTGGAACAAATATAGGCACACAAACCAGTGGAACAGAATTGAAAGCCCAGAAATAAATCCCCACACCTATGGACATCTAATCTTTGATAAGGGGGACCAAAGGATTAAATGGAAAAAGGAGGCTCTCTTCAATAAATGGTGCTGGGAAAACTGGGTTGTAACATGCAGAAGAATGAAAATGAACCACTTTATCTCACCAGAAACAAAAACCAACTCCAAATGGATCAAAGACCTAGATGTCAGACCAGAAACAATCAAACAGTAGAGGAAAACACTGGTAAAACACTTTCCCATCTACACCTCAAGGACATCTTTGATGAATCAAACCCTATTGCAAGGAAGACTAAAGCAGAAACAAACCAATGGGACTACATCAAATTGAAAAGCTTCTGCACATCCAAAGAAACTATTAAACAAACAGAGAGACCCCTCACAGAATGGGAGAAGATCTTCACATGCCATACATCAGATAAGAAACTAATCACCAAAATATATAAAGAGCTCAGCAAACTTAGCACCAAAAAAGCAAATGACCCCATCAAAAAATGGGCAGAGGATATGAACAAAACACTCACTACAGAGGAGATCCAAAAGGCTAACAAACATATGAAAAACTGCTCTAGGTCACTGATTGTCAGAGAAATGCAAATTAAGACAACACTAAGATATCACCTCACTCCTGTAAGAATGGCATACATTAAAAAGGACAGCAGCAACAAATGCTGGAGAGGATGTGGGGACAGAGGAACCCTTTTACATTGCTGGTGGGAATGTAAATTGGTACAGCCTCTGTGCAGAGCAGTCTGGAAAACTCTCAGAAGGCTAGACATGGACCTTCCATATGATCCAGTAATTCCTCTCCTGGGGTTAGACCCCAAGGACTCCATAACACCCAACCAAAAAGAGGTGTGTACTCCTATGTTCATAGCAGCACAATTCATAATAGCTAAAACCTGGAAGAAACCCAGGTGCCCAACAACAGATGAGTGGCTGAGAAAGCTGTGGTATATATACACAATGGAATACTATGCAGCTATCAAGAACAATGAACCCACCCTCTCTGACCCATCTTGGACAGAGCTAGAAGGAATTATGTTAAGTGAGCTAAGTCAGAATGATAAAGATGTGTATGGGATGATCCCACTCATCAACGAAGTTAACTAAGAAGATCTGAAAGGGAAACTAAAAGCAAGACCTGACCAAATTGTAAATAGGGTACCAAAGTAAAAACCCTGTGGTGAGGAGTATACATGCAGCTTCCTGGGCCAGTTGGGGGAGGGAGTGGATGGGAGGGATGGGTCACAGTCTTTTGGTGGTGGGAATGGTGTTTATGTACACTCCTAGTAAAATGTAGTCATATAAATCACTAGTTAATTAATATGAGAGGGGGAAAATTAATTGTATGTCTCGAAGTTTTTAAAACACAGACTGAATCTTTTTAATAAATAGACTGTATAATTGATATGCAGACTCTCTCAAAAGCCTAGACCAAGTAGATTAGAAGCATCCAATAGCACAGCTATATACAAGATACTGGGTACTGTACAACAAACCATAACAAAGGGACTTTTCAAAGTTAACCCAATTACCAAATAATGTGATGATAACATTAACTATCGATTGTGTTTTTGAACCCTAAGACAGCAGGAACCTCACATCTCCACTATAGAGCCTCTACTTCCCCCAGTCCTGGAACCCTTGGATAGGGCCCACTTTCCCGTATGCCTCTCCCAATCCATATCAAATAATATTGCATCCGCCGATCACAACCTAAACAACGCAACAATTGCCACCTCAACATGCTTCACCTCAGACTGTGTCCAGAGACTTCACATGTGGAATGACAACCCTTCAGCTTCATTACTTGGGTGAGACCTTTCCTTTTATAGTACACTCTAATTTCATGTCAGGTGGTTCACTTTCTAACAAAGTCCCAAAACCTAGATATACACCAGTTTCTGTGAGAGAGAGCTTATGTTCACACGTATCCATAAACTACTGCAAAATATATACCTGAAAGCAGAAGTACACTAGAGTTTTCAGTGAGTACCTCCCTAACACTTCCTCGCCACTATTCCAAGCTTTGGGTCCATGATTGCTCAACAATTTGTTTGGCTTCGTATGTTAACTCTCTTTTCAATCACCAGGTTCCAGATGCCACCAGGATGCTGGCCAGGCTTCCCTGGATTGAAGACCCCACCAATGTGTCCTGGAGCTCAGCTTCCCCAGAGACACACCCTACTAGGGAAAGAGAGAGGCAGACTGGGAGTATGGACTGATAGTCAACGCCCATGTTCAGTGGGGAAGCAATTACAGAAGCCAGACCTTCTACCTTCTGCAACCCTCAATGACCATGGGTCCATGCTCCCAGAGAGATAGAGAATGGGAAAGCTATCAGGGGAGGGGGTGGGTCATGGAGATTGGGTGGTGGGAATTGTGTGGAGTTGTACCTCTCCTACCCTATGGTTTTGTTAATTAATCCTTTCTTAAATAAAAAATAAAAATAAAAAAAGAAATAAACACACAAGGTAAGGGCCAAAAAAAAAAAAAAAAAGAAATTCTGAAATTTCATGCTAGAAATAAAATATTCAGCTTTTCTGAATTTATTTGACAATGGAAATCCCCCCTTTAAATTATTGAATGCCTTTAAGTGCAGGTCTAAAGAATGTAACAATTTTAAAGCTTGGGGTTGAAATCGTTAGAACTGAAACTACTGGTTGTTTTTACAAAAACCAATATCACCAGTAGTGTGGCTTCCTGAGAAATTTACAGCAAAATCAAATTATCTCAGAGACAGTAAATTTTTATTCCACCTTCCCATACTGATATTCTCCACCCCAATTCTTCACATCAAGTTTTCATATGAGGACGTCACCCTCTAATTCCTGGTTAATAAATCTTAACTGTAAAGTGAAATGCAAGAGAATCACTGTACAAGAAATATCCCTTTGCTAGCAAATGTACTGACTAGTCAGGTTTCATGGTATCAGTATAAATAATTAGACAGATCTGAAAGGTCATGAAGGATAGAGAAGCAGCTGAGATCATTGTGGCATGATTTTATTTAATGACTTTTTCTTTAAAAAAAAAATCAAATATCTTAATTTGGTTCTTTGCTTCCATCACTCTAGCATGTCTTGACCATAGTATTATGAATCCGTGATTAGAATTTGGCACCCACATACTGGAAACTCCCTATTTAAGATATTGACTAACTTTTGCTAATCAGCATAAAGTAAGTTACGAACAAAACTTAATACTAAATTGCTATGTGCCAGAAAATCTGTGGTTATTTATTTTGTTTAAGTATATTAATTCTAATAATGCTACAAAATAGATGTTCTACTTAAGATCTGATTAAAACAATGTTTACTATATTTTACAAATTCTTTTTTTTTTTTACTGCCACCAAGGTTACTGCTGTATTTTTTTCCTTTCTAATTTTTATTTGATAGGATAGAGAGAAATTGAGAGAGGACAGGAGATAGAAAAAAAGGACAGGCACCTGAAGACTTACAGACCTGCTTCATTGCACATGAAGTGAGCCCCCTGAAGGTGGGGAGCAGGATCTCGAACCCAGGTCCTTGTGTTTGGCAATATGTATGCTTAACCTGGTGTGCCACCACCTGGCTCCCTATATTTTACCCTATATTTTACAAATTCAGAGGATGCTGTTCATATCATAATACAATATCCCAGATCAAAGACATTGCCTCTTAATTAAACTATTTAAACATTTGTTTTTGAACTGTAGAAATATCATATCAGTTACTCAAAAGATCATCATGCTTGTGTCTCTGAGGTACCAGGTTCAACCACTACTACCAACACAGTAAGCCATAGCTCTAGTGATTCTATCTCTATCTCTCTCTCTATCTTTGTATATCTCTCTACCTCAATCTCACTATTTCTGTATCTCTTCAATTAAAATAAATAAATATTAGAAACTTGTGTTTTTAACATAATCACAATCAAGTATTTATCTTTGTAAAAGCTTAAGTGATAAAGGATTGGTGTGAAAACAGCACAAACCAGTATTATATACAAAAGTACCTAGCCAGGGCCATAGAGGAAGATGGAGTAGACACTTGCCTTTCTCTGTCTAAACATGACCCCAAACCTTACACTTAACATCCTGACTCATGGCTATCTTTCAAAATCCTCTTTGTATATCATTCCTTCACTGAAATGTTTTATCTCCCCGCCCCCAGCATTAACTACGGTAATTTCAGCATCATGTGCATCACTCTACTATTCTACTCATTTAACAAAATTGCATTTTTTGCTTGATTATAGGTTTACTCTCATTGTCTGATTATAAGTAGTAAATAGTTTGTCTCTTTACATTTAGAAATAAACAGAGTATATGGAGGTATACTCAACAGATGAATGTTTAAATGAGTCTCACTGAACCAATCTGACTTGAAGTGAATTTAAATTTAACTGGTAGCTGGTATCATCTGATCAGTCCAGTTATATCACCAACAACATTCCAGTCACTTCAATCTTGTAGTATTAATAAAACATTTTGAGTGAAGTTTTTCAAACTACTTTACTGAGAAAAAAAAATCACACTGACTTCAATTTACAGTGTCGGAACTGCATGAGGGGAAAAGCAGGATGAGAGAGAAGGATCCAGCACAGAGAGTCCTCTTAACTCCACGTTGATTTACTCAAGTAAGAACTTAAGGTTCTCTTCACACTTTGACCTAACACTCTAGCTGGATTATGATTATGGATTATGCACAGTGAGGCACAGAAGCAGAAAATTAGACATGCCACATATCTAAATATAGCAAAGAGAGAGAATCTAGGGTTCCAAAGAAAGTAATGTAGAGGAATTCATTACTGTGGTCTCTCACTGCCAAATATTCTGTCAAACACATTCATTAAATTATTCCAAAATCTATCTTAATACAACTCAGTAATTTTATTTCAAAATCCATTTCTTTAAAAAGATTCATTTTATGCCTAAAATCTATAAACCATTCAGCTGTTCCACAGATGAATATACATCTCTGGTGGCTACTGGGGTCAAAACTACATGACGAGGGGAATTCATTCTAGAAAGATGCAAAGCAAAAACCTTGTGGAGAGATGCCAGAGTGAGATATTGCATAGAGATAGAAAATATAGTCAGCCATAGTGAAGTAGAACCATACAGGTAAACAAAAACAAACTCAGAGCTTAAATGTTTATGACACAGAGATAGTAATAGAGACAATCACCTATTATGTGGCTATAAATGAGTAAAAATGTTTGGGAGCTACATTCTTCCCTGATCCAGCTTTCTGGTCCTTTTCTAGCCATGATATCATCTCCTCAGACAATAACTTAGATCCACCTACATATCATGTTTCAGGCTCAGGGAAAAAAATAAACTAGTATACTCACAGGCACTTTGGAATATAACTAAAATAGGCCTACCACCTATCTACAAAATGGAGACACCCCCAACTCTTCATCTGAACTATTCCAGCCTTTAGGTTCATTATTAGTCAACAATTTGTTTGACTTTGTATGTTAACTCTCTTTTCAGCCACCATAACGCTAACCAGACTTCCCTGGACAGACAATCCTACCAATGTGTCCTAGAGATCCTATTCCCCAAGCCCCACCCCACCAGGGAAAGAGAGAGACTGGGAGTATGGATCGACCTGCCAGTGCCCATGTTCAGCAGGGAAGCAACTACAGAAGCCAGACCTCCACCTTCTGCACCCCATAATGACCTTGGGTCCATACTCCCTGAAGGATAAAGAATAGCAAAGCTATCAGGGGAGGGAATGGGATATGGAGTTCTGGTGGTGAGAACTGTGTGGAGTTGTACCACTCTTATCCTATGGTTTTGCCAGTGTTTCCTTTTATAAATAAAATTTTTAAAAAAAGTTTGTAGAATATTTAAAACTTAAAAGACAAGCTTACAATCTCCTTCAGCCAGTGTTAGGAGAGGCTAATGGAGGGCTGGTTACAGTGGTAAAGAAAGTACCTTGGAAATGATAAAGGCCTGGTCAGAAGGGCATTATTTTATTCAGAAGTAAAGTTGCAGCACCACACATCATCTATCACTCAACCACTGCATACCATAAATGGGCAGATAAAACACTCTTTCAATTTCAGGATTTAAGTAAATCAGAGATATACTCAGTAAGCCTTGATGTAATTATAAAATGTACTGTCGAGTATATAAAACTTCAGAATTCCTGAAACATAGATATTTAAGATTAGTCTGAGATTTGTGAATAGTACCTAGATATACTTGATCAAAAACAGATTTTTAATATAAAATCCAAATGCATCTCTAAACAGTCTTAATAAAAATGTATGCTTTTGCCCCCATAAGACGCTTTTTTCTCAATTGCAAATACCATGGTAAATTTGAATGTGGAAATCATGTGATTATAAGGATATAAATTTTCAATGCTGATAAAAAAATTATTTTCAGAATCAACTTTAAAGATTTTTATTCTTAATTCTTATTCTGTAGTTTCAACATTAATGTGATATACATGTCACACTTACTCAATATTTTTATTTAGGAAACCTAAAAGAAAGCCAACAAATGTATCTGACATTTCACACTCTTAAAATAAAAAGTGCTCAGTCTCCTGCAACACAACTGTGAAGAGAAAAAAAAATGCACAGGTCCAATTCACAATGTTTAATAGTCTGATTATGACAAAAAACAAAATAAAATATTCTATGAGATTTTGACTCTGAAAAAAAAAACACCTACAAGTTAGAAATAGGCAAAAATTAAAACTGAAAAAATGTTATGTTGGAATCGTAGCAAGAGCAAAGGGAGATGTAACTTAAAATACAGATTTGAAAAGATATCTGCATAGCAGCAATAGTTGAAGACCTGAGTGAAGATGAGAACTCCAAGTGTGAAATCTGACTTAAATGGCCTTTGATTCTCTGACCAAGAAAGGGTGAGAAGTGGAGCACTCAGATACATAATGAAAAACTGTAGCCTCTATTTTTCACAATGGCAGGGGGCAGAGAAAGAGCTTCATTAGGCAGCTGATTTCCTCTTTATCCCTATTGAGTCAGACTGCTGGGCTGGTTCCCATTCTGATGATTGTTCTTACATAGCTTTTCAACTACATCAGGCTCCTAAATCACACAAAGTAGGAACAAAGCTCAGACATGTAGAGAAACACTGTGAAAATGACCTAGGAGAAAAGGAAAACGTTAAGCTACCTGCTTGAAAGCTCAAGCACGTGAAGCAAACCATGTTTCAGCATAATTTTGTTGTCTCTAACTCATCCTTTATGGCTAATATTTAGAATATTTGCTTCTCAAACTAATCAGACTTTTCAAAGGGTAAAATATTTAAATATTTTAACTTGTCTTTTTTTCCCCACTCTTCAGTTTAACCAAGAGAATAATCAGACACACAGAGCTTTCATATTTCTTAAAATAAAATAGCTAGTAGAGTTGACTCTTGAACACCAAGGGGGTAAACTGCATGGGTCCACTTATGTGCAGCTGTTTTTTGATAAATATGTAAGAATATTTTTTCTTTCTTATGATTTTCTTAATAAAAGTTCTCTTCTCTAGAATACTTTGGTAATATAATATATAATACACATAATATGAAACATATGTTAATACATTATTTTTGTAAGGGTTTTGTTCAGCAGGAGTCTATAAGTAGTTGTTTATAGGAAGTCAGTAGATATATGTGGCCTGAGATGAGGCAGATGTGGGGAGGTCAGTGTAAGTAACTTCTGTATTACTCAAAAATTGAGTGTACATTTCTCTAGATGCATTATGTATATAAATGCACACACATATGTGTATACTTCACTACCTCTTTCAGGCTACCTTTCCCCAGTACTACCGAAAAGTAAGTGAAAAATCAGACTACCTTTATATTACTATATATTTTATAATTTAATGATTTATTTAATAAATACTGATGAGTAGAAGCATGAAAAAAAAAGATAGTGTCCTTACCCTCATTGAGTTAACATTCAGAAAATTCATCTTTCTCCTAATAACAGTGAATTGTGATAAAAATTAAAATTAGGGAGAGAAAGAACAAATCAAAGCTTGTTTTCCTAATGGAAAATAAAGCAAAGTATTAAAAGTATCTGAAAAATATTCCTTTGCTTCAAGCCATTTTGCTCAGTTTAACAATATGAAAAATCATTGTTTCTCTTATTTTCTAATCCTCTAATCAAATATTTGAATAAACATATGTCAACATAATGCAGGAAAATATGGATATGTTACATTAAAATATATATACTGTACATAATATATGTGATATATAGATAGTTATGTGTTAGTATACACTCTAAATAATAAATATACCTAATATCACATATAATAACATGTAATAGATATTATGCCATATATATATTTGTGTGTATATATGTATATATACTCACTTGTGTATAGAGACCATATGTATATATAGTTATTTATGTGTATATACATATACATATCCCAAAAACAAGAAAACATCAATCCATTCAACAAATACTAATTGTCTTCTATGTTGTAGGTACTCTTCTAATTCTGAAATTTAAGCAGTGAACAACATCACAAGTCATTTTGAAACACAAAGCTTGATTTTTAGTTTAAGAGCTTGACCTGTCCCTCCGTGGAAATTAAGTTTAGGAGACTAGCAGAACCAATATGACCAATAGCCTTTCTAACATTCAGCCGTATGTATCCTAGTTTCTTCAGATCCCAAGACTAAATAGAAACACAGAATATTAGAGTTGAAGGGTGTGTTAGAGGTTATCTAGATTATGTATTTGAATGCCTTTTATTTATAGATGTGTGGAAAAGGGCCAGAAGTTTTAAATTAACAATCAAAAATTATTCATTTAATTATTTTAATTATATAACATTGGAAAAATATTCCTTGTATGCATGCATGTATGTGTGTGTGTATATATATGTGTGTGTATATGTGTGTGTGTGTATGTGTATGTGTGTGCTGAGAGGACATACAAAAACTATTTCAACTCAAAAACAGGTAGCCCCATATTTCCTTAAATATGATTTCTCTGCATTTACCCAGTAATCAACTTTATCTTACTGAACAGAGAATTTCTCTCTTTTTTTTTATTTGTTTGAATTTCTCATCTATCTTAAATTCCCCATTGAGTCTTTAGACTTGAAAAACCTTGAAAATCCTGCAAAATTATTTCATCTCTTTGTGTCCTTTCCATAAACTAAGATAACTCATTTTCTTCCACACTTCTCATAATCCAGAAAATGAGGATCAAATGTAATTTTAAAACTCAGAAAAAGTCCTTCGACTTTCTCTTTTATGATATCCTGTTTTTGATCCTCTGAAAAAAATGCAAGACAAACTTCCCACATTTACAATAATATATCCTGACTATATTTAAAATAACTCAATCATACTCACTAATACTAAAATAGCAAGAAGTCCTCTTATTTAGTTTCAAACAACATGAGGTCATCAGCATATGAGGGAATCATATACTCCTGGTCATTTATCTTAATTTCAAAAATTACATTTGAAGATTTAATTCCATCTTCCTATGTCTAGACAGGCAATGAGGAATAATCTTATCAGATTTAATTTCGTTTACTCCTATAACTTCATAAAAGGACGATTCTTGTAGCTATTTGCAATAGAACAAAGATCATATATATAATCTTCATTATCAGACTGTAGTTGTTCATAGCTTTGATAGCTGGGACTCCATGGGGGACATAGTAGAAATATAAAACATAGTTCTTGTGTTGATAAAATTCATGAAACAGGGATGTAGTCTGTTGAGCAAGGCCAAGTACTGGGAAAAAAGGGTAGAGGAGCAGATTGAGTGGGTGTGAGGACCCTGTGTACAATGCTGAAGGAGCGTGTAGATTGGTGGTGGGAGTGGTGTGCAGACACCTATTAAGGAAAGATGAGAAATTGTACCCATATGAGAACAGTTGTCTTATAAATTATTATTTCTCTAAAAAATTAAAGCCATAGCATTCAACAAAGATTACTGATCATCTATCTGCTGATTACAAAGAAATGTGTAGTGTTTCCCTCACTCGACTTAGCTTCTATATAGAGATACAAAAGCTACAGACCTTTAATAGATCCCTCTCTCCACCATCACTAGTCACTTCCATCAGAGCATCATCATAAGACCTCCTATGGACCTCTCCAGGACCTTGCCCTCACTATAAAGCACCAATGGTAGGGACTTCCCACTCTCCAAAGAGAAGCTGGGCCATCCTACCCTGTCACTTGAGGAAGATTAGTCCTGAAATGAGTGCAGCCTAGAATGTTCCCAGTTATGACCATGGACTGTGAGCTCAGACTGACAGGAACTTGAAGGTTACACAGGCTCCTGTGTACGGAGCCTGGGTCATATCAGTGGGGTAAACAGTTAATTTCATTCATGGATTTTCGTCAAGATGGGGAGCTACGCTCTGCCCTAATCCAACTTTCTAGCCCTTTTCTCGACTCTAACATCATCTTCTTAGACGATACTTTTTAGTCCACCTGACGTTAGCTATCAAGCTCCAGCAAAAACTACAATAGTCATAGGCCCCTAGGAACATACCTAAAACAGACTTCCACCCTTCTTTCCACTCTAAGATTCTTATTCTTATCTGCTTTACTCCTACTTTTTGGTTACTGTTTATTAATCATTTTGTCCTGCTTTATATCTGTCAGCCACCAAGTTACAGACACACTCATGAATCCATCTTGACTTCCCTGGGCAGACAAATTCACCAATGTGTCCTGGAACCTCACATGTCCAGAGCCCTACCCCACTAAGGAAAGACAGAAACAGGCTGGGAGTATGAATCAACCTGCCAACACTCATATCCAATGTAGAAGCAATAATAGAAATCAGACCTCCTATCTTCTGCACCCCCAAAAGAATTTTGGTCTGTACTCTCAGTGGGGAAGAAATGATAGGAGGAAGATTACCAAAGAGCTCTGAACTCCAACTCCATGAGGATCCAGAGAGGGAAGAGGAAAAAGGGAGGGGCATTTGGAGGTAGTAATAGGTAGTACTAGGTGTATGTGTGACTTGGAAAGGAAGAGAAGATGAGGCATAGGAAAAAAATGGGAAAATATAAACAATTAGTTGTAAAAATAATAGCTAATTCATTTCTGCAACCTTGAGAGAACTGCTGTAGTTTATAACAGAGGGAATGGGGATCCAGAACTCTGGTGGTGGGAATGGTGTGGAATTGTGCCCACATAATCTTGTAATTTTGTAAATCAATATTAAATCACTAATAAAATTTTTAAAAAGAGATATAAAGGTTAGGGTTCCCATACATAACTAATAAGGAGGACTTAAAAAGTGGGGATTTTTAAGGAGTCTCTATATCCTAGACAAGCTATTAGAAAGTTTGGTATTTCCTGAGTTCTCTCTCTTTGACTTACAGATGGTCACCCTCTTGCAGTCTTTCCACACAGTCTTTTCTCTGTGCACATGCATCCCTGGTGTCTCTCCACTGTCTGAGCTCCTACTTGATATAGGGGAACCAGTAAGACTAGATTAAGGCTCTCACCTTAATGACCTCATTTTAACTTAGTTATCTCTTTAAGGATATTTATTTAAATATAGTCACATTCTGAAGTTTTGACAAGTAGGCTTTCAGAACATGAATAAGAAAGGGAGACAAATTCAATCCACAACATAGGGCATAACATATAAAAAATAATAAAGCATAATATATTCCACTAACTTTTGATAAGATGTTGCTGGCATACTGGTAAGGCTTTGCAATGAGTATTAAAAACAACTAGAAGGGAGAGAAGACAATATTTATTGATTTTGCATCATTTTGATAGTATCTACTAGATACTTTACCTCTTCTAGTATTTGTACACATAAAACCTAACAAGATCCATAGAATGGTGCCACAGAAAACCAACTTCTGATTTTCCTCCCCATTTTTTTTTTTTTGCTTGATGAGAAAGTAATTTTATTTCCTTTGGAATCCAGAAACTATTAACTCAAATCAACCTCTCTACTCCAAGGAGTGTCAGCATTTTACACAGTTGGAAGTGATATATATACACAGTGGAATACCACTCGCTGTTAAAAATGATCATTCCATCTCCTTTACTTCATCTTGGATGGATCTTGTAGGTATTATGTTGTGATATAAGTCAAAAAGAGAAGGACACATACCAGATCATCTCACTTATAGATATAATTTAAGAACAAGACCAGGGGGGCTGGGCTATGGCATGTCCAGTTGATCACACACATTACAATGCACAAAGAAATAGGTTCAAGCCCCTGGTTCCCACCTGCAGGGGAAAATTTTCATAAGCAGTGAAGATGGGCTATAGGTTTTCCTGTTTCTCCTTTCCCTTTAGATTTCTCTTTGTCTCTACCCAATAAATAATTAATGATAATAATGATAATATGTCTTTTTTAGTTAAGAAAAAGAAGCAAGGCTAGAAAAAAAAAACCACACAAAATGAAACTTGGACTGGGTATGAAAGCAAGACTGAGGAGGGAGGTAGGAAGAGGGGATGAAAAGAGCCTCAGTGTATCAATGTACCTATATGTCAACAACAGTAAACCATTAACCCCCAAATAAAATGGAGGAGAAATGTAGGTTTTTCACTACCTTTTACCTGCCTGCCAACACGATATAGTGGCCAACACTATATCGTTTCTTCTCCAAAACAGAAGATTCCGGGTGCATCTGGGTGACAAGTCTAGCAGATGGAGACTTGTCTCAAGTGGCCTCCCCCAGGGCTCTGTTCTGGATCCTATGCTATTTAATATTTACATCAATGACCTCCCAGAAACTTCTTCAAGGAAGTTTCTACGCCGATGACATCTGCCATGCAACTCAGGCATCAAAGTTCGACATCTTCGAGGAAACACTCACGAAAGACATGTCTCTGGATATCTGATTACTGTAAAAAATGGCGACTAATCCCTAGCACTGCAAAAACGGTATCATCTGTTTTCCATCTACACCATGCCTCGGCCTCGCGTGAGCTTAATGTGCGGCTTGGCGATACGAGAATCCGGCATGAAGCCCAGCCAGTCTATCTCTCGATCGCACTCTGTCATTTCACGAACATCTCATAAAAACTGCAGCAAAGGTGGGCACGAAGAATAACATCATTGCAAGACTGGCCAGCTCCTCATGGGGCGCGAGCGCTTCCACACTACGAACATCATCTCTGGCATTATGCTATTCCACTGCAGAATACTATGCCCCAGTATGGTTCCGTAGCCCCCATGTCCACTTGGTCGATTCCAAATTTTATTCCTCCATGAGGATAATTTCTGGAACCATCCGTTCCACCCCGGTTCCATGGCTGCCAGTTCTTAGCAACATCACCCCGCCAGATATTCAACAGGATGCAGCATCATCTAAGTTCATTTCCCACATCTATGCTCGACCGGACCTGCCAATATACGCAGATTTCTTCACCCACCCTGTCCAACACTTGACATCTCATCACCCAATCTGGTCCCCTATGCCTACACTGAACTTCTCTGTTCCAGTCTCTTGGAAACAGAGTTGGCAGTCAGCTGAGGTAAAGAACAAACACCTCATCACAGACCCCTGCAAGCGTCAACCCGGCTTTGACCTAGCACGTTATGATTGGGCCCTCCTCAATCGCTATCGACCAGGCCATGGCCGGTGCGCCGCTATGTTCCATCGCTGGGGAGCCAGAGATGACCCGAACTGCCCCTGTGGCTACAGACAGACTATGACTCACATAGTCAACGACTGCCACCTCTCCAGATTCAAAGGGGGTCTCGAAACTGTACATCAGGCTCAACCTGACGCTGTTGACTGGCTACGGAAGAAGGGCAAACACTAGAAGAAGAACCTGCCTGCCACACGAATGTTTCCTCTGAGGTGTTAGGTTTTGTTCTGAAGATGAGCATAGACCCACTAACCACTGCTACAGAAAGCCAAACACTGTTACACTAACTTTTACAAGAAGAGAGAAAAGCTTCATTTAATCAGAGGTCTGACTGAGTACATTGCCCATATCATCAGCCTCACTTTCTAAAAACAGAATTTATTAAAGTGGAAGTGGGAAAGGCTTAGAAAGCCAGGAGTTGAATTTAGTGGCAACAGGCAGGGATCTAAGGTCTTCAGTTTGTTAAGGGAAGGTGATGGCCAGAAGACACTAAACCCCAGTTCCACCTATACCTAGAACTTTTCTGACCAGGAATTTTTTGTGTTTGCCCTGTCACTGAGAAGGAGGAGAATTTATTTAACACCTGAGGAAGCCAGGCATTGTTTCCATCAAATTAAACGGAAAGAGGGAAAAGAGGAACACCAGAAGTTGTAATAAGTGTAAGCAGGCATTGCTTAGAAAAGAAAACGAAGGCAGGACTTTAGAAGTACATAAAAGGGCAACAACAAGGACAACAAAAGGGGGGGAAATGGCCTCCAGGAGCAGTGGATTAATGGTGCAGGCACTGAGCCCCAGCAATTACCCTGGAGACAAAAAAAAAAAAGTACATAAAAGGGATGAGCTTCACTGCCACTTTGGCTTCTTGTCCACATATTTCTCTGTGCATGTGCTTCGACTTTTCCTGAATAAAAGCTTAAAAATTCCTGAAACTATGATCTCCTCCACGATTCTCTGGGAGCAAACTAGAAACCATAGGAGAGAGCCCCTTTAGCCTCTGGCCCTCAACAAATTCTTCCTGCTTCCTGGACTTTAACTGCTCAAACTTCCCCCAAGAACAAATTATATAATTGGCCATAACTATAGCTAATTCTTGGTTAGTAAACTACTTGTTTGACAGCCAGTAGGAGTCATGATCAGGTGTCTGGGGAGTTGGTATTGTGCAGGGAAGTCCTTTGGTCAAGGAAAATGAAGCGCAGCAGCTTAGCTTCAAACATTTCATCTGCCCTCGCCTCTCTTAGTTTTGGTCTCATTCCCATAGTGGGTACATTTTTTCATCTATATGTTTGTATTTCATTGTGTGTCATGCGATACATTTATTCCTTCTATTTTATAATACAGTACACAACTAAACATTTAAAATATACTTTAAATGTTATTAATGATGCAAAAGTGGCAATAAGCTGCCTAAAGACGACTGACAATCCTATTACTGGTACAGTGTTTTACACTGGTAAGGGCAGCTCCTCTTTTACTGACAAATTTATGACAAATTTCAGGAATGGAACCAGACCACTAAGTGTGGACCACTTGTTTTATTATATCAAAAAGACACGGTCTGCAGGAACTTTGTAGGGACTGGAGTCACTGGTGCTTTCCTTTTATTTTCCAAATTTACTTTTAGTATACTAAAAGCTGAAAGAGCACTTACAGTTAAATTTAACAGGGTTCATCACACTCAAATGACTCCCCACCCCATGCCAGGGTCTTATGAGGCAGCCCACCCAGTTCTTTAGGGACCCTGATATTTACTTAGTATTATTCTTGAGTATTTCATTAAGCTATCCTGGAATTCAACTTCCTACTAACTAAAATAATAAGTCTCTTTATCCAGTGAGTTTTCCTATGAGAATATCCTATTATGTTTTCTCTTCATTGTAAAAGTAAGATAATGCTCTGCATATACTTTGGAAATAAACAGAAAAAATATATAGATACTAAAAACAACATGCCACACTGATAAATACATCTTTTGGTAAGATTCTTGTCAGGTTCCAGGACCCTGAATTTAGGAAAAAAAATCCCTTCTTGCCTCACTCATTTTTGAAGGAAAGTAAATAGCCCTATCATTATAGGATTCAGACTGTGTTAGCAAAATAGAAAAACAAAAGAAAAAAATAATAAAATGCAGCCCATTGTTGTGGGATCACAAATGAGAGCCAGCCGATGGAGTCAACAAGGAGAAACATTATTAACCTTAGCAGACTGGGATCTGATCTCTCTGAGAAACACCCAGTCCAGATTCCTTTGTCTGCTGGGTTTTTATAAGGGACTGAGAAATGCATACAGGTAAGCAAGCAGGCAAGCCAGTTTGTAGAAGCTGATTTATGGTAGTTATCTCTTGCAATTACAAACACAATCAGGCACATATCTTATATTCCAAGCAGTTCCCTTTTGTCAGCTAGCTGCTAGGTAGTAAAATTTTAGTCTGACCTTTTCTCTTCCAACTTCCTCAACACCATTTTAATGCTTAGCATGTTACTTACTTGCTTACTTACTTGTAACCAGAGCACTGCTCAATCCTAGTTTATGGTGGTGGAACTGAGAACTAATTTTAAGCTTTTTGAGACTCAGGCATGAAAGTCTTTCTGCATAACTATTATGCTATATCCTGTCTCTACACCCTCTTTCTTTGTCTTTTAGATGTCTACTCTGAGGAAGTATTAAAATGTGTCATTTGCACTCCTGCTGGGAGACACACACACACACCAGCCTAATCCTGAGGGAGAATTCTAAATCTCCATCCAAATGGGCCCATAATGGATCAAAAAGAGACTTGAGACAAAAAAAAAAAACAGGGAACAGTTATATTACAACATTCTCTGGCGTGTATGTGTGTGTGTGTGTGTGTGTGTGTGTGTGTGTGCACGCGCGCGCGCGTATGTGTGATTTGTATCATCTAAGACTTTCCAGCAATCAATTATATGTCCTTCCAAAAATTAAGGGCATAGCAAGTGGTTGTACAATATATATGGAGAGGGATTTGAAGTATACAAAAATTTGTGGCCTGCTTCTGCTTTAGTCACTAACTCAAAAATATTATTAATAACAATATAGTCTTTATAACCTAATTTTGATGCCTTTATAATATTCAAGTAAGTATACATATTAGTTTACTTTGCTGTTATTCTATTTTTTTATTTTTTAACTATGTCCATTTTGTACACTAATGAGGTGATGTGCTCAGTGTGACAGATTATACACTTTAACAGAGAAAAAAAACAACTTCCTATGAAAGTTACTAGCAATTCCTTGTAAAAATATCAAAAATCTTTTGCTTTTAAGAAAATAAAGCTTTAGTATACCACATAAAGCAACATGCATCTACCTGACAATATAGCAGATTTGCAAAAAAATAAAATTAAAGTTCTAAGACTTAAAAGTAATATATACTAAGGAAAGATGCACCCATACAAAGAGCTCTATGTACACCTATGTTCAAAGCAGCATAATTTGTAACAGCCCAAACTTGGAAGGTTTACACAAAGTAAAACTTGGACTTGTTTGGTATATTGCACCAAAGCAAAAGACTCTGGGGAAAGAGGGCAGTAAGAGTGATGAGGGTGGGGGGGGGGGGGGTGGTTTTGAGGTCTTGAAGCACAATGACAGAAAATTACCTAAATTGGGGGTCGTAAGAGTGTTTTGTAGACAACTATCACGGCAAGATGAGAAATTATACCCTTATGTCCACAACTATACTGTGAACACTTAACACTCTAATAAATAAAAGGAAAGGAAGAAAAAGAGAAAGAGAAAGAGAGGAAAAGAAAGAGAAAGAGAAAGAGAAAGAGGAAGGAAGGAAGGAAGGAAGGAAGGAAGGAAGGAAGGAAGGAAGGAAGGAAGACGCTACTTCTCTTCTGTAAAGGCAGATGCTCTAAAAATTCCAGTAGAATCAAGCAGTCTTCAAAAGAACTGTATTTCTTCAAGGATACCTAACATTATTGTAATCTATCTAAAACTAGTCATGCGAAAGTACAGTTGGCCCCAGAGAAAAACTATGTGGTATTCTGGATTAGCAAATAAACTCAAGCTCTAAAATATTGTATGGAAGGATTAGTTCCACAGTATTATTTTATTTATTTCTTTATTTATTTATGCCTCCAGGGTGATTGTTGGAGCTCAGTACCTGCACTATGAATCCACTGCTCCTGGTGGCTATTTTTTCCCTTTTGTTACCCTGGTTGTTTATCATTGTTGTTATTATTCTTGTTGGATAAATTGAGAGAGGAGGGGAAGGCGAGAGATAGACACCTGCAGACCTGCTTCACTGCTTGTGAAGCGAGCCCCCCTTCCACCCTCACAGGTGGGGACCCAGAGGCTGGAACCAGAATCTTTATGCAGGTCCTTGCACTTTGTGCCATGTGCAATTAACCCATTGCGCTAGCGCCGGACGCCCTGTTCCACAGTATTCTATAGACACTAGAGCCACTGCTGACACAACCACTCTGGGTGCTTTGAGAACACTTAATTACTAGTTTTTTGGTTTTTTTTGCAATGAATAAGCTGGTCACTGAGAATTATAAAATCTTGGAGGTCAACAATGGCCTTGATTGAAAACATATTACAACTTCATTAAGAAGTAAAATGTGTCTTCTCTGTTTATACACAGAGAGAGAGAAAGAGAGAGAGAGAGAGAGAGAGGGAGAGGGAGAGGGAGAGGGAGAGGGAGAGGGAGAGAGAGAGAGAGAGAGAGAGAGAGAGAGAGATTTTGCCATACTAGTAGTTTCTTCTATATTACTTCAGCAGAGTTCAAGACTCTGATTTTTTAGTTTCATATTTTCAGAGCTAACTCTTGGGCCAGAGAAATGGCCAACAAGGTAGAATGTCTCCACTGCATTTTCACAGAAGATGCTACAGCAATGAAGGGACTCCAGTGCTGTAAAGTTGTTTCTTTTCTGTTTCTGTCTCTCTACCTGAATAAAAAGTGGTCCAGTTTGATGTGTGATGCAACAGTAAACCAAAACTCTGCATACTAGCTCTTTGTGAAAAGATAGACTTTTATTATATTGTACTGACTTTCATCAGGTCTCAGGAAAAATCTAACTTAAAATAAATGATTACTAAAAATCATCTGAACTGACCTAGAAACATGCTGTTTCATGTTTAAATATGTTTTTGTGCACCTATTAAATAATTGATGTCTTTGCTTGTATTTCTTCATGCTTCTTACCTTGATCCCCCACCTGATGAGATACTGCCTTTGCTGGCCTCAACTAAGTCAATGCAACCAGTGCCGCCATACCATATTTTACTTCAGACTGTATCCAAAGATGCCAAGCCCGAGATGTCAACCCTCCAACTCCAATAATACAGTGAGACCTTTCCTAACACATGGTATGCTCTAGTTCCATTTCAAATGATACATTCCCTAACAAAGTTACAGAATAGGGGCCAGGTGGTGGTGCACCTAATTGAGCACACATAATGCACAAGGACCCCAGTTCAAGTCCCTGGTCCCCACCTGCAGGGGGAAAGCTTTGCAAGTAGTGAAGCAGTGCTGCAGGTGTGTCTCTCTGTCTCTCTTCCTCTCTATCACCCCATTCCCTCTCAATTTCAGGCTGTCTCTATCCAATAAAAAAGATAATTGGGGGCCAGGCAGTAGTGCGTTGGGTTAAGCTCACACAGTGTGAAGTGCAAGGACCCATGCTAGGAACCAGTTCTAGCTCCAGGATCCCCACCTGCAGGAGGCTCACTTCACAAGCAGTGAAGCAGGTGTCTATCTTTCTCTCCCCCTCTGTCTTCTCCTCTTCTCTCAATTTCTTTCTGTTCTACAATAACAATAGCAGCAGCAACAACAACAATAATAACAGCATCAAAACAATAATGGGAAAAAAAGACGGCCCCCAGGAGCCGTGGATTTTTAACGCAGGCACCAAGCCCCCATGATAACCCTGGAGGGGGAAAAAAACCCTAAAGATAATTTTAAAAATTAAAAAAAAAAACACAGAACCTAAATGTAAACCAGTGCCTAAGGGACCGGGTACATGTGCACACGTATCCATAAATTAGGGGAAAATACATATCTCAAAGTAAAAGTGCTCAGTCTTCTGTGAGTAGACTTTGATTCAACAAGTTCAACAAGCAAGTAGAAAGACCTAAAGAAAACACCAAAAGTACCTAATCAAATACTTATTACTTAAGCCTAGAAACCCTCCTTTCCTATCCCCTACCTCACTTCTCTCAATCACTTTAAGTCTAACCTCATAAGATAAAATAAGGACAACAAAAGCTGGATGTGGGCAAGGGACAGGCATACTTTAATGATGGCCATTTTGGTCAGTACCAGGCCACCCCATCATCTGGAGCTCTAATGAGGGGATTCCCTTGGATTCCCACATGGATATGACTGACCTAGACCTCTAATAGATACCTCTCTCTACCATAACTGTTCACTTCCAAGAGGAACAATATCATAAGCCTATTTGGGGCTCTCCAGTACCTTGCCCTCAATGGGAAACAGCTTGTTCCACTCTCTGAAAGGAAGCTGGATAAACCTACTCTGCCACTTGAGGAACACAAATCCTGAAATGAATATAATCTAGAACGTTTCTAGCTGTGACTATGGACTGCAAGCTTAGATGGACAGGGACTCCAAGGTTACACAAGCTCATGTGCTAAATATGACTAGATATGGGCCCTAACTCAGATCGATGGGATTAACAGCCTAGGTATTTATATACTTTCCTCATTTGGGAGAGATACTGTCTTCCCTAATCCAGCTTTCTAGTTCTATTCTCAACTCTGACATCCTCTTCCCAAACAATACTTTTAGTCCACCTGCATGTCCACCATCAGGCTCAGGCAAGAATTACTAAAATCATGGGCTACATGGAGCATACCTAAAATAGACTTCCTAGCTTCTTCCCACATGAAAACCCCTAGTTTCATTTGCTCTAATCCTACCTTTGGGTTCCTGTTTATTGAACAATTTGCTTTATATCTTACCACCTTTCGGCCACCAAGTTGTAGACGCTACTATGACACCATTCTGACCTCTCCAGACAGATGACCTCACCAATGAGTCCTAGAACCTCACATGTCTAGAGCCCAACCCCACTAGAGAAAGAAAGAAACAGACTAGGGGTATGGGTCATGGATCGACCTGTTAACACCCATGTCCAGTGGAGTAGCAATTACAGAAGACAGACCTTCCACTTTCTGGACCCTATAAAGAATTCTGGTTCATACTTCCAGAGAGATAAAGAATAGGGAAGCTTCTAATGGAGAGAATGGGATGTGTGACTCTGGTGGTGGAAACTGTGTGGAATTGTAACCTTGTTATCTTACAATCCTGTTAATCATTATTAAACCACTATTTAAAAAAAAATCAATCTATGAATGTCAACGATGAAAAAGTTCTGGAAGTGGTTGTGAGCTGAACAGAGGCTGTTGGTGGCACACCCAGCTCAACAATACTATTGTTCTTACTATTTTTAAAGAGTTCTTACCTTATTTCTATGGGAAGAAAATAGGAGACTAGGGAGTTGGGTGGTAGCGCAGCGGGTTAAGTACATGTGGCGCAAAGCAAGGACCGGTGTAGGGATCCCGGCTTGAGCCCCCGGCTCCCCACCTGCAGGAGAGTCACTTCACAAGTGGTGAAGCAGGTCTACTGATGTCTGTCTTTCTCTCCCCCTCTCTGTCTTCCCCTCCTCTCTCCATTTCTCTCTGTCCTATCCAACAACAACGGAATCAATAATAACTACAACAATAAAAAAGCAACAAAAGGGAATAAATAAATTAACATTAAAACAAGAAAAAAAATTAAAAAAAGAAAATAGGAGACTAGATCTACTCCACTCAGGCATGTTCTGCCATATGTGGCACCAAGGATAGCACCCAGACCTTACATATGCAAGTCCTGTTCTCTGTGTGCTGAATCAACTTTTTACCTTTATAATTCTTACTATTCATGTTAATTAAGGAATCTACAGGTCATTTAGTCAATAATTTGCTGACATAACAAATTCAAGGCAAAAACAACAGGGGACTCCTGATGTACAAATTAATACTTTTCAATAATGAACTCAAAATCTTGCTCTAGACCACTTTATGAGAGTATTTTAAACATTAGGGACTCATCGCGAGAATAATGCTTAGGAACTGCTACCAGGTCCTGGAGAATAGAATATCCACTAACCCTTTAAAAGTGATTTTACAACTATAATAAAAAAATATACCAACTGGGAAGATTATAATTATTAACTTCATTTCTTCACTACTAGTGTTGGGAATGATATCACATCTCCTAGAAGCATTACTCCAGGCTAATTTGTCTGTATTTCATTATATGACAAGCATCTGAAACATCAGAACAGGAAACCACTGGCCTATGTTTTGGAGGAGCCTATCATTATGCTTCCAAAGATTACTAATTTGGTACTGTGAATATACTATTTAATGTGAATGAAGACCTATAGGTAGCAGAAAAAAACACTCATAAGCATATCATAAATGAGTTCTATGACTTGCACTTTATCTCATATAAACATCTATAATCCTAAAGTAGTGATGTTCTCAAATCCATAACTAGGAGAAAATTACTTATAAACATATAGTTTTGATCCTAACAAGGAAAGAACACAATAGTATTAAAATAGGTAAGGCTCTACTAACCAGTTATCTCACATACTATTCCCATGGTTTTAAAGAAGTTGACAGTAGTTTCAGTGTATATAATGTCAATTTTGAGACACAATGTGATTAAAACTGTAGAAACTTTACAAATTCACTGTCAGATTTGATCTTATTGCAGAGTACCTTCCATGCCTTCTTACCTTAGTACCTGCGGGTATATAATTTACTTTCCTATCCCTCTACTGCTTTTGAAAGATAGTTCAGGAATCCTCTTACCCAATTAGTAGAGCTGAATGATACAAGTCTAGGTAATTGCCACTTTTGAAAATGCATCTAATTTCAGAGTGAGTATAAATTAATTATCTTCCCCCTCCAGTTGACACAGGTCAATTTATATTGAGAGGGGAGGGTGGACAGAAAGACAGAAGAGATGATCAATAACCTGTTATTCAGGGCCTTAGGAAATCTAATCCCCAAGGAACTCAGAAAGCCAAAGAGGGTAAGAAGTTAATGGGGGCAAGATAGCACATTTAAGCTATAATTTAATTTGCAAGGTGAAAAACTCCTATTTTGCCAAGAAATCTCTTGTCCCATTACCGTCAAGAGTAGAAATCCATGATTATCAGTCTTTCATCCAATTTGAATTAAACATACATACAGAGAACCAAAGCCCAAAAGGAAGTATGTTTTAATTTGGCAAATATTTTAGTGAATGTCATGAGATAAATTATTGTTCCACACATGTACTGACTTCTCATGATAAGGATCCTAGTGTTACTTTACTTTAAAATGAATATGTCAGAGCCACAGTCAGAAATTAGATTAACTAAGACAGTTGTTTAGGGTATACCTAGATGAATGGTCATTGCTCTTAGTGGCGAGGATATAATATAATATAATATAATATAATATAATATAATATAATAAGATGGTGCCTATACTAAAAAAGAGCTCATTAGAGAGAAAGACAAGCAAAATCTTTGGGAAAACACTATGCCATATGCATCTTCAAATTGGGGATATTTGAAACTTTATCACCTAATTTCATAATAAGAATTAAATGAAATATTCCACATAAATTCTTTAGAAAAATCCCTTGGATTTAGCAATTAAAGTATTAGTATCAGATAAAAATAACAAAAATTATGTTGGTTATGATGATAATGATTTATCTTTAAGCACACAAAAAAATAACACAAATGGAGATAGGGAGCAGATTTATATAGAAAGAAAAAGTGGAGAGGGGGTCCAATAAAATGGATTAAAGCTAAGATAAAATTTTATTTATATTTTAAAACATATTTTTAAAGATTTTTTTATTTTAATAAAGGTCAGAGAATAGCTCAGATATGAAATATGGTGGTATAGGAGTTCTGATCCTCAAATTCTCTGTCCTCAGGCATGCAAGTCTAGTGTTCTAGCTTCATAACCCTTAAGTGATTAACAAAATAATTAGCGATATAAAGAGGAAAGGGAATTTAAAAAATGCCCTGGATAGATATGTTTTAAGGCTTCACCCCTTTAGCTTGAGCAATTTAGGGTCCCTTCAAAATCTACAGGAAGCCATGAACCAGATGTCTTCCTTGGTGTGATGTCAGGGTAAGCCCCCAGACTCCTTGAGAAATCCTTGTATCTGGACATAAGATCCAGCTAATATGAGTTCCTAGTGCGCTATACTCTTACAATCTGGTGAGAACTTCTAGCATGATCAATTTAATAACATCAAATTGACCAGCATTATGATTCATTTGTTCTGTCCTAGTCACATAAAAATCTACTTTCCTAGTATTTGAAAATGTAAATGTCTTTTCCTATTTCAGTAAATGTCATTAGATGTCTTCCAGATTTATCTGTAGTACATAATGCTTTCTTACTCTTTCAGAACATATATACTTCAATATAGTGTTAAATAAATTTGTTAACTTATTCAGACACTCTTAATCCTTTATGCATAACTCTGATATAGTAGACACTGTGTTCTCCATATATACAAATGATGTCACACATAATGGGAGAAAAACTCCTCATATACTTTCCTCTACAACTTGAAATCTCTGAGTGATCTAGGTATATATTAAAACTGTGTTTCAATCCATAAATGCTAAAATAAACCCTAACTGAAAAAAATCTACAGCTTCATAAATCAAATAGCATTTATTTTATAAAGCTACTATAAGCTGTGAACATAATATTGAGAAATACATATCCCAAAAAAGACCACAGTACAAATAACTCAAATAAGACTCAGCAAGAAATACAGAAAGTAAAGCTACTAGTTAGTAGTATATTCTATCAATAAGTACTTTACCTATTTACCACCAAAAAATAATAATTCTGGGTGAATTAGAGAATGTTAGATGTTTTCTATTCAACTACCCTAAATTTTCTCTACACAGTAACACTACAGGTTAGGTATCAACTTTATGATCTCCATGAATGACAAGAAGAAGCCACCTTCCCTTCTAGTTTCTAACTGGGTTCAACTAAGTGTCCAGGATATAATCATAAGGTAAAAGGAAATTAAGAGCAAGGATTAATTTCCCTAATTCACTCTCTGCCATAGTATCATAGCTTAGTTATGCCATAGCTCCTGTCAAAGGGCCCAATCTTACATTTTGATAACTACTCTATCTCCTCAGCCTTTCATTTCAGGGTTGTTAAGGGATGTACATCAGCATCCCTTATTGGTTCCATAAATATTGGTCACACAATTTCAATTATCTTCTATAAAACACTCTTCACATACTATTTGAGTGAACTGTTTGTTCCTGATGGCTAAAAAGATACACCAAATTTGGGTAGTGATAGAAAAGATTTGCAGCTTCTATAAAATTATACACCGTGTCATTTTGCTTTTGACCAGACCTATATTTAAAGAAATGGTATTTGGATAGAATAGGAATGGAACATTTGTAATGGAGCCCTATGCAATTCTGTTAGATTTGATACTTACTTTCTACATAACAAAGGGTATAATCAGTGTCTCTCAGGTTATGAAGGAAAACATAGTTATATTATATCATTATTTACATGATAAAACTTATGTGATGGCAAAAAAAAAAAAAAGATTCCTGAGAGTCAACCTCTTTTTTTTTTTTTTAGCTCCAGGGTTATCACTGGGGCTTGGTGCCTGCCACTATAAATTCACTGCTCCTGGAGGCTATTTTTCCTTTTGGTTGCCCTTGTTTATCGTTGTTGTTATTATTATTACTGTTGTTGTCACTGCTGTAGTTGTTGTTGGATAGGACAGAGAGAAATTAAGAGGAGGGGAAGACAGAAAGGGGGAGAGAAAGATAGACACCTGCAAACGTGCTTCACCACTTGTGAAGCAACCCTCCTGCAGGCAGGGAGCCAGGGGCTCAAACTGGGACCTTATGCCAATCTGTGTGCTTTGTTTGCACCATGTGCACTTAACCCACTACAGTACTGCAGAGCCTCCTTCTTTTCTTTTTTAATATTTTATTTGTTTATTATTGGTTAGAGACAGAGAGAAATTGAGAGGGGAGAGAGACAGAAAGAGACCTATAGCCCTGATGCAGCATTGGTAAAGATTTCCCTCTGTAGGTGGGCCCAGAGAATTGAACTTGGGTCCTTGTGCACTGTAATATATATGCTTAACCAGGTGCACCACTGCCTGGACCCTTCAACCCCTTCTTTTCCAGGTCACCTAACATGTTCTTAATTAGTTGTGTTTGTAATGTCTACACATTTAAATGACATCAGTAATTTTTTTTGTATTTAAATAACAGGCCAAATTTAATGGAAATAAGATTTGAAAACATGCCCATTCATAAACCTATAATGTTAATACATACTTGTCAAATTTTGCTCAAATACTTAAGTTATTCAACTAAAATACTTAAGTTACTTAACATATTCAAATAAGTTTTTCAACTTATTCAAATACTTAAGTTATTCAACTCTACTCAATATCCAGTATGTGCTAAGTTTATGCAAGGTTTGGGGTTGATATGTAATAAGTGGAAAATGAACACTAGTGTATATATGCAAAATGTGGCATGCCAAAGAAATTGAAACAGTCAACAAGAACCTTCCCAACAATAAAACTACAGGGCCAGACGATTTTACAAATGGATTCTACAAAACCTTCAAGGAAAAGCTAATACTTAAACTTTTTTTCATTTTTTTTAAAATTTTATTTATAAAAAGAAAACGCTGAAAAAACCATAGGATAAGACTCCACACAATTCCCACCACCAGAACTCCGTTTCCCATCCCCTCCCCTGATAGCGTTCCTATTCTTTAACCCTCTAGGAGTATGGACCCAAGGTCATTGTGGGATGCAGAAGATGGAAGGTCTGGCTTCTGTTATTGTTTCCCCGCTGAACCTGGGCATTGACAGGTCAATCCATACTCCCAGCCTGACTCTCTCGTTCCTTAGTGGGGCAGGGTTCTGGGGAATCAGAGCTCCAGGACACATTGGTGGGGTTGTCTGTCCAGGGAAGTCAGATGGGCATCATGCTAGCATCTGGAACCTGGTGGCTGAAAGAAGAGTTAACCTATAAAGCCAAACAAATTGCTGACTAATCATGAGCCTAAAGGCTGGAATAGTGCAGATGATGAGTTCGGGGGAGTCTCCATTTTGTAGATAGCTAGTAGGCATATTTTAGTTCTACTCCAAAGGGCCTGTGGCTATAGTAGTTTTTTTGTTTGTTTGTTTGTTTGTTTGTTTTCCTGAGTCTGAAGTCTGATATGCAGGTGGATCCAAGTTATTGTCTGGGGAGATGATGTCATGGCTAGAAAAGGACCAGAAAGCTGGATCAGGGTAGACAGTAGCTCCCTAATATGGGAAAGGGGTGTAAATATTGTTGACTGTAAACCCCATTGATTTGTTGATCCAGGGCCCATATTTAGCTTAGGAGCCTATGTGACCTCTGCATCACTGTAGATATAAGCTCACGGTCTGTGGTCATGAGAGTAGGAACGTTCCAAGCTGCCCCAATATCAGGACCCATATTCCTTAGGTGTAGCATAGAGTATGTTGTCCGGCCTCCCTTCGGAGGATGGAACATTCTCTACCTTGCTGATCCAAGCTGAGGGCAAGGTCCTATGGGGGCCCACTAAGGGGGTCTATTTTGTTGTTCCTGATAGAGATGACCAGTAACAATGGAGAGTTGGATTGATTCAAGGTCTAGGCCCATCATGTCTGTTTGATAATCTCAGGACTCCCCAATTAGGGCCCAAGCTGATGGGGTGGCCTGATAGTGACTAAAGAGTCACCATTAAAGTATGCCAGTTTCTTGCCCTTATTCAGCTTTTGCAGTCTTTTCTTTGATAAGGTTAGCTTTGGAGTGAAAGAAGGAAGTATAATAGGAAGTAGGTGAGAAGGATATCTAAGTCTAAGTAGACAGTTTTTCATTATGAACTTTATACTGACTCAATGCAGACTGTTGTGTACTTTTGCTTTCAGTATAATACTTTTAAATACCTAAACTTTTTAAACTCTTCCAAAATATTGAAGACACAGGAAGACATTATATGAAGCCAATATCATCCTAATACCAAAAGGAGACAGTGATACAACAACAACAAAAAAAAACTACAGACCAATGTCTCTGATAAACATAGATGTCAAAATGTTAAACAAAGTTCTAGATAATTGGATATAGCAGTACATTCAAAAGATTATATATCATGACCAGGCAGGATTTATCCCTGGGAAGCAAAAGGTTCAACATACATGAATGAAAAGGTAATCCACTACATCAATAAAAGAAAACCAAACACCACATTACTATCTCAATAGATGCAGGGAAATCCTTTGACGAAAACATCCTTTCATACTCAAAAACACTACAAAAAATGGGAATAGGTGGAAAATTCCATAACCTTCTGGAGTCCATATAAAGGGAACCTACAGCCAATATCATACTCAATGGAGAGAAACTGAAAGCATTGCCAATTACATCAGGTACTAAAAAGGGCTGCCCACTATCCCCAGTATTATGCATAGTGCTGGAAGTTCTTGCCATAGAAATCAGGCAAGAGGGGGTGGGGCAGTGGCTCAGTGGGTTAAGCGCATGTGGCACAAAGTGCAAGGACCAGCGTAAGGATCCCAGTTCAAGCCCCCGGCTCCCCACCTGCAGGGGAGTTGCTTCACAGGCAGTGAAGCAGGTCTGCAGGTGTCTATCTTTCTCTCCCCCTCTCTGTCTTCCCCTCCTCTCTCCATTTCTCTCTGTCCTATCCAACAACGAATAGCGTCAACAATGGCAATAATAATAACCACAACGAGGCTACAACAACAAGAGCAACAAAAGGGGGAAAAATGGCCTCCAGGAGCGGGGTATTCATGGTGCAGACACCGAGCCCAGCCATAACCCTGGAGGGAAAAAAAAAAAAAAAGAAATCAGGCAAGAGAAAGGAAATAAAGGGATACAAATTGGAAGAGAAGTCAAACTATCACTATTTGCAGATGATATGATAGTTACATAGAAAAAAATGAAAGAACCCAACAGGAAGGTCCTCAAAATTATCAGGCAACATAGTAAGGTGTCAGGATACAAAATTAATATACAAAAATTGGGTGGTCCGGGAGGTAGTGCAGTTGATAACACATTAGATTCTCAAGCATGAGGTCCTGAGTTTAGTCCCCGGCAACATATTTACCAGAGTGACATCTGGTTCTCTCTCTCCTCCTATCTTTCTCATTAATAAATAAATAAATTCTTTTTAAAAAAATGGTGACATGACTTTATGCATACACCAAGTCATAAAAAGAAGATATTCTGAAATCAGTTTCATTCACTATCACAGCAAAAACAATAAAATATCTAGGAATAAACTTAGTAAGTGAAGTTGAAGGCTATATACTGAAAAGTGTGAGTTACTGTTCAAGGAGACAGAAAATGATGCAAATGTATAAAGATATTCCATATTCATGCACTGGAAGAATAAATATCATCAGAATGACTATTCAACCCAGAACATGAATGAGAATGTTTTACAGAAAAGTGATAAATTTTATATGTGAATTAAAAACTGTACTTACTGTAAACAATTAATCCTCCCATAAAAAAGAAAAAGAGGGGAGTCGGGCTGTAGCACAGCGGGTTAAGCACAGGTGGCGCAAAGCACAAGGACCAGCGTAAGGATCCCGGTTCAAACCACGGCTCCCCACCTGCAGGGTAGTCGCTTCACAGGCGGTGAAGCAGGTTTGCAGGTGTCTATCTTTCTATCCTCCTCTCTGTCTTCCCCTCCTCTCTCCATTTCTCTCTGTCCTATCCAACAACGACAACAACAATAATAACTACAACAATAAAACGACAAGGGCAACAAAAGGGAATAAATAAATAAAAAATAAATATTAAAAAAAATGAAAAGAGGGGGAGCGAAAGTGAGACACCTGCAGCATTGCTTCACTACTGGCAAAGCTTCCCCCCACAGGTAAGGTCTGGGTACTTGAAGTGACTTCAAAGAGAAAAGATACACTGTAATTCTGGACAATTTCACTTTGCAATGTTTTGTCAAGGCAATAAATCTTATTGATGTCTTTAGAGTTTATAAAATATTTTTATTTAGTACATATGATACACAAATAACTTTATAAGAGAAATAAAAAGAATGGAAGAGAGGAGGGATAGAGAGGAAAAGAGAAAGAAAGAGACAAATCAGAGTGCCATTCTGGTGCAAGTGGTGCTGGGGATCAACCTGGGAACCTCAGACATGCAAGTCTGGAAATCTGTCAGTTGAGCTGTAATCCCATCAATGTACAGAGAATTTTGATGCCTGTAAACATCTCACTCATTCATTTTTTTTTGTAAATTTTTTATTTAAGAAAGGATTAATGAACAAAAACATAAGGTAGGAGGGGTACAACTCCACACAATTCCCACCACCCAATCTCCATACCCCACCCCCTCCCATGATAGCTTTCCCATTCTCTAGCCCTCTGGGAGCATGGACCCAGGGTCATTAAGGGTTGCAGAAGGTAGAAGGTCTGACTTCTGTAATTGCTTCCCGGCTGAACATGGGTGTTGACTGGTCAGTCCATACTCCCAGTCTGCCTCTCTCTTTCCCTAGTAAGGTGTGTCTCTGGGGAAGCAGAGCTCCAGGACACATCGGTGGGGTCTTCAATCCAGGGAAGCCTGGCCAGCATCCTGG
Organism: Erinaceus europaeus; assembly: GCF_950295315.1. Classification (NCBI taxonomy): domain Eukaryota; kingdom Metazoa; phylum Chordata; class Mammalia; order Eulipotyphla; family Erinaceidae; genus Erinaceus; species Erinaceus europaeus. The sequence goes on along the minus strand of NC_080171.1, from coordinate 59,149,425 downwards.
TGGCATCTGGAACCTGGTGATTGAAAAGAGAGTTAACATAGGAAGCCAAACAATTTGTTGAGCAATCATGGATCCCAAGCTTGGAATAGTGGAGAGGAAGTGTTAGGGAGGTACTCATTGCAAACTCTAATGTACTTCTGCTTTCAGGTATATATTTTGCAGTAGTTTATGGATACGTGTGAACATAAGCTCTCTCTCACAGAAACTGGTGTATATCTAGGTTATGGGACTTTGTTAGAAAGTGAACTACCTGAGATGAAATTAGAGTGTACCATAAAAGGAAAGGTCTCACCCGAGGAATGAAGCCGAAGGGTTGTCATTCCACATGTGAAGTCTCTGGACACAGTCTGAGGTGAAGCATGTTGAGGTGGCAATCGTTGCGTTGGTTAGGTTGTGATCGGCGGATGCAATATTATTTGGTTTGGATTGGGAGACACATATGTGAAAGTGGGCCCTGACCAAGGGTTCCAGGACTGGGGGAAGTAGGGGCTCTATAGTGGAGATGTGAGGTACCTGCTGTCTTAGGGTTCAAAAAGACAATCGATAGTGAATGTTATCATCACATTATTTGGTAATTGGGTTAACTTTGAAAAGTCCTTTTGTTATGGTTTGCTGTACAGTATCCAGTATCTTGTATATAGCTGTGCTATTGGATGCTTCTAATCTACTTGGTCTAGGCTTTTGAGAGAGTCCGCATATCAAATACACAGCCTATATATTAAAAAGATTCAGTTTGTGTTTTGAGAAATTTTGAGACATACAACTGATTTTCCCCCCCATATTAATTAACTACTGATTTATATGTCTACATTTTGCTAGGAGTGTACATAAACACCATTCCCACCAACAAAAGATTGTGACCCATCCCTCCCACCCACTCCCATCCACTCCCACCCCCCACTGGCCCAGGAAGATGCATGTCTACCCCTCACCACAGGGTTTTTACTTTGGTGCCCTACTTACAATTTGATCAGGTCCTGCTTTTAGTTTCTCTTTCAGATCTTCTTACTCAACTTCTGTTGATGAGTGGGATCATCCCATACTCATCTTTATCTTTCTGACTTAGTTCACTTAACATAATTCCTTCTAGCTCTGTCCAAGATGGGTCAGAGAAGGTGGATTCACTGTTCTTGATAGCTGCATAATATTCCATTGTGTATATATACCACAGCTTTCTCAGCCACTCATCTGTTGTTGGGCACCTGGATTGCTTCCAGGTTTTAGCTATTATGAATTGTGCTGCTATGAACATAGGAGTACACACCTCTTTTTGGTTGGGTGTTATGGAGTCTTTGGGGTATAACCCCAGGAGAGGAATGACTGGATCATATGGAAGGTTCATGTCTAGCCTTCTGAGAGTTTTCCAGACTGCTCTCCACAGAGGCTGGACCAATTTACATTCCCACCAGCAATGTCCCCAAAACCTCTCCAGCATTTGTTGCTGCTGTCCTTTTTGATGTATGCCATTCTTACAGGAGTGAGGTGGTATCTTAGTGTTGTCTTAATTTGCATTTCTCTGACAATCAGTGACCTAGAGCAGTTTTTCATATGTTTGTTAGCCTTTTGGATCTCCTCTGAGGTGAATGTTTTGTTCATATCCTCTGCCCATTTTTGGATGGGGTCATTTGCTTTTTTGGTGCTAAGTTTGCTGAGCTCTTTATATATTTTGGTGATTAGTTTCTTATCTGATGTCTGTCATGTGAAGATCTTCTCCCATTCTGTGAGGGGTCTCTCTGTTTGTTTAATAGTTTCTTTGGATGTGCAGAAGATTTTCTTTTTTTTTTTTTAATTTTTTTTTTATATTTTATTTATTTATTCCCTTTTTTGCCCTTGTTGTTTTATTGTTGTAGTTATTGTTGTTGTCGTCGTTGTTGGATAGGACAGAGAGAAACGGAGAGAGGAGGGGAAGACAGAGAGGGGGAGAGAAAGATAGACACCTGCAGACCTGCTTCACCGCCTGTGAAGCGACTCCCCTGCAGGTGGGGAGCCGGGGTTCGAGCCGGGATCCTTATGCCGGTCCTTGTGCTTTGCGCCACCTGCGCTTAACCCGCTGCGCTACAGCCCGACTCCCATGCAGAAGCTTTTCAATTTGATGTAGTCCCATTGGTTTGTTTCTACTTTAGTCTTCCTTGCAATTGAGTTTGATTCATCAAAGAGGTCCTTGAGGTGTATGTGGGAAAGTGTTTTACCAATATTTTCCTCTAAGTATTTGATTGTTTCTGGTCAGACATCTACGTCTTTGATCCATTTGGAGTTGGTGTTTGTTTCTGGTGAGATAAAGTGGTTCAATTTCATTCTTCTGCATGTTTCAACCCAGTTTTCCCAGCACCATTTATTGAAGAGAGCCTCCTTTTTCCGTTTAATCCTTTGGGCCCCCTTATCAAAGATTAGATGCCCATAGGTGTTGGGATTTACTTCTGGGCTTTCAATTCTGTTCCACTGGTCTGTGTGCCTATGTTTGTTCCAGTACCAGGCTGTTTTGATGATGATAGCTTTATATTATAGTTTAAGGTCTGGGAGTGTGATGTCTCCATTTCTGTTTCTTTTCCTCAAAATAGTTTTGGCAATTCTAGGTGTTTTCAGGTTCCAGATAAATGATTGTAGTGTTTGTTCTATTTTCTTAAAGAAGCTTGGTGGAATTTTGATGGGTATTGCATTAAATTTGTATATGGCTCTTGGGAGAATATTCATTTTGATGATGTTTATTCTTCCAATCCATGAGCATGGGATATATTTCCATTTTTTGGTATCAGTTTCTATTTCCTTGAGTAGCGACTCATAGTTTTCAGCATACAAGTCTTTCACTTCTTTGGTCAACTTTATTCCTAGGTATTTGATTGATTTTGCTGAAACAGTAAATGGGAGTGATTTCTGGATGTCTTCTTCTTCAGATTTAGTGTTTGCATAAAGAAATGCCACTGATTTTTGTACATTGATTTTGTAGCCTGATACCTTGCTATATTGCCTAATAACTTCCAGTAATTTTCTACTGGATTCTTTAGGTCTTTCTATGTATACTATCATATCATCTGCAAATAGTGAGAGCTTGACTTCTTCCCTTCCAATCTGTATTCCTTTGATTTCTTTCTCTTGCCTGATTGCTATGGCAAGAACTTCCAATACTATGTTGAAGAGTAAAGGTGACAGTGGACAGCCCTGTCTAGTCCCCGATCTGAGGGGGAATGCTTTCAGCTTCTGTCCATTGAGTATGATGTTGGCTGTAGGTATGCTATATATAGACTCCACTATCTTGAGGAATTTCCCATGTATTCCCATTTTTTGTAGAGTTTTGAGCATGAACGGGTGTTGGATTTTGTCAAAGGCTTTCTCTGCATCTATTGAGATAATCATGTGGTTTTTGGCTTTGCTTTTATGGATGTGGTGAATGACATTGATTGACTTATGGATGTTGAACCAGCCTTGCATTCCTGAGATGAATCCCACTTGGTCATGATGAACAATCTTTTTGATGTGTTGCTGTATCCGATTGGCCAAGATCTTGTTTAATATTTTGACATCTATGTTCATCAGAGATATTGGTCTGTAGTTTTCCTTTTTTGTTCTGTCCCTATCAGCTTTTGGTATCAGGGTGATGTTGGCTTCATAAAAGGTAGAAGGGAGTATTCCTGTTTCTTCAATCTTATGGAATAGCTTAAGAAGTATGGGTATTAACTGTTTCTTGAAAGTTTTGTAGAATTCGTTTGTGAACCCATCTGGCCCAGGACTTTTGTTGTTGGGGAGATTCTTAATAATGGTTTCAATTTCTTCGTCTGTGATTGGTGCATTTAGATTTTGTAGTTCTTCTTGGTTCAGTTTTGGAAGTGCATAGTTTTCTAGGAATTGTTCCATTTCTTCCAGATTCTCTAGCTTGGTGGCATATAGTTCTTTATAGAAGTTTCGCAGGATTCTCTGGATTTCTGTGGTGTCAGTTGTGATACCTCCTGCATCGTTTACAATTCTATTAATTTGAGTCTTCTCTCTTTTTTGTTTGGTGAGTCTGGCTAGGGGTTTGTCAATTTTGTTTAATCTTTCAAAGAACCAACATTTCGCTTCATTGATCTTTTGTATGGTTCTTTTATTTTCGATGTTGTTTATTTCTGCTCTAACTTTACTGATTTCTGTCCTTCTGGTTGCTTTAGGGTTCCTTTGTTCCTCTTCCTCTAGGTCCTTGAGGTGTGCAGTAAGGTCGTTCATTTGAGCTTCTTCTTGGTGTTTAATATGTGATTGTACGGCTAGAAGATTCCCTCTCTCACAGCTAAAGTATTGCTTTAGCTGTGTCCCATATATTTTGATAGGTTGTGTCTTCATTTTCATTAGTTTCCAGGAACATTTGAATTTCCTGTTTGAGTGAGTCTCTGACCCAGTGGTTCTTAAGGAGCATGTTGTTTAGTTTCCAAATTCTGTGTCTTTTAATAATTTTCCGTTTGTTGTTAAATGTTAGTTTTACTCCAAGTGGTCTGAGAAGATACTTGGGATTATTTCAATGCTCTTGAATTTATTGATGCTGTCTTTGTGGCCTAACATGTGGTCTATCCTTGAGTATGTGTTATGTGGATTTGAAAAGAAGGTGTATTCCAGTTTTTTGGGGTGGAGGAGTCTGAAAATGTCCAAGAGGTCTAGTGTGTCGATCTCTTCATTCAATTCTCTTGTATCTTTATTGGTTCTCTGCTTTGTTGATCTGTGTAAGTGTGAGAGTGGGGTATTGAAGTCTCCCACTATTATTGTATTACTATTGATGTATTTTTGAAATTCTTTCAGTAGATGCTTAATGTATTTAGATGGTCCCTCGTTGGGTGCATAGATGTTAATAATTGTTAAGTCTTCTTGGCTTATTGATCCTCTAATCATTATGTAATGCCCTTGCCTATCTGTTATTACTTTATTTAATCTAAAATCTATCGTGTCTAAGATGAGAATGGCTGTTCCTGTCCTGTTTTGTGGTCTGTTAGCCTGTATGATAGTTTTCCATCCTTTCACTTTAAGTCTGTGTTTATCTTGTTGTGACAGATGGGATTCTTGCAAGCAGCATATGGTTGGGTTATGTTTTCTGATCCATCCCCCCACCCTGTGCCTTTTGATGGGTGAGTTTAAGCCACTGACATTTATTGATATTATGGATTTAATGTATTGTAGTGCCATTGTTCTAAAAAAAATTTGTTTGCTCTGATATATTGCAAGTATTATAGTGATGTTCTTGTTTATAAGAGGTCTTTTAGTACCTCTTTCAGGGCCAGCTTGGTGATGGTTGCCTCCTTTAACTGTTGTTTATCTAAGAAGGTTTTGATCCCTCCATCTAGTTTGAATGAAAGTCTAACAGGATATATTATCCTTGGTTGAAACCCTTTTTCATTCAGGGCTCGATAGATATCTTGCCACTCCCTTCTGGCTTTTAGAGTTTGAGTGGAGAAGTCTGCAGATAATCTTATGGGTTTTCCCTTGTATGTGACTTCTTGTTTCTCTCTTGCAGCCTTTAGGATCCTTTCTTTATCCTTACTTCTTCTCATTGTGACTATGATGTGTCTTGGTGTCTTCAGGTCTGGGTTGATTCTGTTTGGTACTCTCTGGGCCTCTTGAACCTTGATATCCTTTCTGTTATTCAGGTCTGGGAAGTTTTCTTGTATTATTTCCTCTAGAATATTTGCTTCCCCTTCCTCTCTTTCTTCCTCTGGCAGGCCAATTATACGAATGTTACTTCTTTTGAGATCATCCCATATGTCTCTGTTGTTGTTTTCAGTGTCTCTCAATCTCTTTTTAACCCTTTCACCTCTTTCTTCATTTTCTCTAACTCATCCTCTGTCTGACTAATTCTGTTTTCTGCTTCTGTTAGTCTGCTTTCCCTTGCCTCAGCTTCTTTCTTCATTACAGCTATTTCAGCTTTCAGTTCTCTAATTGCTTCAAGATAAGCAGTATTTCCCTTGGGCGTCTCAACTGTTGTTTCCCTAATACTGCCATTCCTTTCCTCCAATGTTGTTTTCATTTCTGTGATTAATAAGTTTATTATTGCTTGCATAATTTTCTTATCTGTGGTTACTTCTGACTGATTTGTAGTTTCTTCTGGGCTCTCGTCTTCATTCATTGGAGTAGCAGTTTTATTATTTATTACCCATTTTTTTTATTTATGTGTTTCTTTTTTTTATGCTCTGTTGTTCCTCAGTTGTTGTGTCTTGAGTACAAGTAACACTGTACTAAATACCTTTATGACAATTGCACTCACCAAGCTCAGGATTTACAGAAGCAATTGAAGTAGTTTAATCGTTACCAGTTAGCCCAACAATTTCTCCAGTCCGTGATATAATAGTAACCAAATCCCAGTGAAGAAAGAGAAAAGAAAGAGTGGATAGCAAGGATAGACAGTTAGGCAGAGAATCCTACCATTTCCAGAATATGTAATCAGAGCTCACGCCGCTAGCGGCTTCTCAGTCCACCATCTTCCTGGCTACCCCCCTCACTCATTCTATAACCTACCAATTCTCGCATGCCATCTGTATACATAGGAGATTAAAACAATTAGCATTATAATACCTACCAGAGAACCTATTTATTTGATTTCTCAGTTTTTATTTAAAAAGTTAATAAAGAAAAGGCTCCTATACAAATGCAACTAAGAACAAAGTATTTAAGTGAATCACCTCTGATTTTTACCCTCTCTTTACCTAATAAGCAGTGTGGGGATGTGAGATATATCCATAATTTGTAAACATCCTATGGTATTCAAGGTTATTTCTGAATGTTTCTACTGTGAGAAAAGATTTTCTTCCTAAAATTAGATTATGAATATATTTCCAAAGCCATTAATCAAACATAAGTTAAAACTTCTTAAATAAGGGAGAGAGAATTTTAGAGCTCTAAAATCATTAGAAATAGGTCAGCAAGAGTTTCAATAAAACTTCAGAAAAGGTTCCAGTAAAAAAAGGTATTCTCATTAAGAAGCAGTAAAGTAATACTGCTATCAAACGGGAAAAATCAAATATGCAAAAGTGGCAAAATATAGTCTATAAATTCATTTAATGAAGCAGAAATTTGTATCTATGTCTTATCTAATGTACTTCTTGAAAAACCTTGGCATATTCACCAATTATGAACCATATATTACACACAGTTATTATGGATATTACTCAGCAATAGAAGATTTAAAGTTGGTAGCCTTCTTCACCATAGTTAGCAAAGAATATTGGTATGTATGTGATCTGCATAAATAGGTTAGAAAATAGGAGGGAATTTACTATCCCTTTAATTATGTAAACAGTTTCCATAATTCTGAAACTAAATTCCATGACACCCACAGATTTCCCTATAATCTAGCTGAAAATAGTAATTACAGTGTTCACAGTATAAAATGCTATATTTTACATTGCAAAATAGTATCTGTTATTATCTCTTGTATTAACGCACTTGATAACTGTCTAAAACAGTCCTAGTAGGATTTTTTTATCCTTTTGAAATTCATGTTTCCTTATTTCCATGATAAGGGTAACAAAACTTTGCTCAACCATTGTCAAATTAAAGGACCATGGAAAAGGAAGTTTGTCACTGAGCTTTAAAACATTATATTTAGGGGACAGAGTCAAGATGGCAGTTCAAGGACAACAACACCTGACTGACCCTCCAAAAAAAAAAACCTATAAACCTGGTAATTCCAAGTGAGATAAGGAATTCCAGTCCAGTAGGAGAGAAACTATAGAAGAAGGAACAAAGAAGAACCACAGTGGAACTATAAATTGGCAAAAGGGCACAAAATGGACAAAGGAGAACAGATCGGCTGTTTTTCCTCTGCACCCCCCAAACACATCCCCCAGGCCACAGGTAGCATATTTGAGAAAGAGAAGTAGTTAGAGACAAAGAGCCCCCATCCCCCATGGAGTTAAACACATCAAAACTAAGAAAAAAGTAAAAGAGCCAAAAAAAGAGATTGAGAGACACTGAAAACAAACACAGACATATGGGATGACCTAAAAAGAAGTAACATATTAATTACTGGCCTACTAGAGAAATAAACAGTGGAAGGGGAAAAAAGCATCCTAGAGAAAATTAAAGAAGAAAATTTCCTCACCCTAAACAACAGAAAGGCCATTAAATTCAAGAAGTATAGTAAGTCCCAAACAGAATCAACCCAGACATGAAGACACCAAGACAATTCATAGTTACAATGGAAAGAAATAAGGATAAAGAAATGATCTTGAAGGCTGCAAGAGACTAAAAAGAGTCACTTATAAAGGAAAACCCATAGGATTAGCAACATATTTCTCAACACACACTCTAAAGGCCAGAAGAGAATGGAAAGATATCTATCGAGGACTCAATTAAAAAGGATTTCAACCAAGAATAATATATACTGCTGGATTATCATTGAGACTAAGTAGAGAGATAAAAAGCTTCTCGGAGAAGCAACAGGTAAAGGAAGCAACTATCACCAATTCAACCAAGAAAAGAGTTCTAAAAGGCCAACTGTAAATAACAACATCACCAAAAACCTATCATATACCAAAACACACACAAAAAGTGTTGAATAATGGAACTGAAATACCTTGAATCTATAATATGAATAAATGTCAATGGCCTAAATCACCCATTAAAAGTTATACAGGAAGATGGATCAGAAAACACAACCCAGACTGCTCTCCACAGAGGCTGGACCAATTTACATTCCCACCAGCAATGAAAAAGGGTTCCCCTGTCCCCACAGCCTCTCCAGCATTTGTTGCTGCTATCCTTTTTGATGTATGCCATTCTTACAGGAGTGAGGTGGTATCTTAGTGTTGTCTTAACTTGCATTTCTCTGACAATCAGTGACCTGCAGCAGTTTTTCATATGTTTGTTAGCCTTTTGGATCTCCTCTGAGGTGAATGTTTTGTTCATTTCCTCTGCCCATTTTTGGATGGGGTCATTTGCTTTTTTGGTGCTAAGTTTGCTGAGCTCTTTATATATTTTGGTGATTAGTTTCTTGTCTGATGTCTGTCATGTGAAGATCTTCTCCCATTCTGTGAGGGGTCTCTCTGTTTGTTTAATAGTTTCTTTGGATGTGCAGAAGCTTTTCAATTTGATGTAGTCCCATTGGTTTGTTTCTGCTTTAGTCTTCCTTGCAATTGGGTTTGATTCATCAAAGATGTCCTTGAGGTGTAGATGGGAAAGTGTTTTACCAATGTTTTCCTCTAAGTATTTGATTGTTTCTGGTCTAACATCCAGGTCTTTGATCCATTTGGAGTTGATTTTTGTTTCTGGTGAGATAAAGTGGTTCAGTTTCATTCTTCTGCATGTTACAACTCTCACAAGGCTAGACATGGACCTTCCATATGATCCAGTAATTCCTCTCCTGGGGTTATACCCCAAGGACTCCATAGCACCCAACCAAAAAGAGGTGTGTACACCTATGTTCATAGCAGCACAATTCATAATAGCTAAAACCTGGAAGCAACCCAGGTGCCCAACAACAGATGAGTGGCTGAGAAAGCTGTGATATATATACACAATGGAATACTATACAGCTATCAAGAACAATGAAGCCACCTTTTCTGACCCATCTTGGGCAGAGCTAGAAGGAATATGTTAAGTGAGTTAAGTCAGAAAGATAAAGATGAGTATGGGATGATCCCACTCATCAACAGAAGTTGAGTAAGAAGATCTGAAAGGGAAACTAAAAGCAGGATTTGACTAAATATGGAGTAGGGCACCAAAGTAAAAACCCTGTGGTGAGGGGTAGACATGCATCTTCCTGGGCCGGTGGGGGGTGGGGTTGGGTGGGTGGGATGAGACGTAGTCTTTTGGTGGTGGGAATGGTGTCTATGTACACTCCTAGTAAAGTGTAGTCATATAAATCACTAGTTAATTAATACAAGAGGGGGAAAATTAATTGTATGTCTCAAAGTTTTTAAAACACAGACGGAGTCTTTTTAATATATAGGCTGTGTATTTGATATACGGACTCTCTCAAAAGCCTAGACCAAGTAGATCAGAAGCAACCAATGGCACAGCTACATTCAAGATACTGGGTACTATACAGAAAAATCTAACAAAAGGACTTTTCAAAGTTAACCAGTTACCAAATAATGTGATGATAACATTAACTATTGATTGTCTTTTTGAACCCTAAGACAGCAGGAACCTCACATCTCCACTAGAGAGCCTATATTTTCCCCAGTCCTGGAACCATTGGATAGGGCCCACTTTCCCGCATGCCTCTCCCAATCCATATGAAATAATATTGCAACTGCCGATCGCAACTTAATCAACACAACGATTGCCACCTCAACATGCTTCAGCTCAGACTGTGTCCAGAGACTTCAGGTGTGGAATGACAACCCTTCAGCTTCATTACTCGGGTGAGACCTTTCCTTTCATAGTATTCTCTCATTCCATCCCAGGTGGTTCACTTTCTAACAAAGTCCCAAAACCTAGATATACACCAGGTTCTGTGAGAGAGACCATATGTTCACACATATCCATAAACTAGGGAAAAATATATACCTGAAAGCAGTAGTACACTAGAGTTTGCAGTGAGTACCCCCCCTAACACTTCCTCTCCACTATTCCAAGCTTTGGGTCCATGATTGCTCAACAATTTGTTTGGCTTTGTATGTTAACTCTCTTTTCAGCCACCAGGTTCCAGATGCCATCAGGATGCTAGCCAGGCTTCCCTGGGCTGAAGACCCTACCAATGTGTCCTGGAGCTCTGCTTCCCCAAAGACCCACCCTACTAGGGAAAGAGAGGGGCAGACTGGGAATATGGATCGACCAGTCAACGTCCATGTTCAGTGGGAAGCAATTACAGAAGCCAGACCTTCCACCTTCTGCAACCCACAATGACCCTGGGTCCATGCTCCCAGAGGGATAGAGAATGGGAAAGCTATCAGGGGTTGGGGATGGGATATGGAGATTGGGTGGTGGGAATTGTGTGCATTTGAACCCCTCCTACCCTATGGTTTTGTTAATTTATCCTTTATTAAATAAAAAATAAATTAAAAAGAAAACACAACCCAACCATAGGCTGTCTGGAGGAATCCCACCTAACTCAATAAGACAAACACAGACACAAAGTAAAAGAATCGAAAGCTATCATACAAGCTTATGAACCACAAAAAAGGGCAGGAATAGCTATTCTCATATCTGACATGATAGGCCTTAAAATAAATAAAATCAAAAAGATACAGATGGGGTGGGGGTATAACATAATGGTTATGCAAACAGACTTTCATGCCTGAGGCTCTCAAGTCCCAGGTTCAATCCCTCACACCACCAGAGGCCAGAGCTGAGCAGTGCTCTGGTTAAAAACAAAACAAGACAACAACAACAAAAAGATACAGATGGAGGGGCAGGCAGTGACAACTGGTTGAGTGTTCATATTACAGTGCACAAGAACCCAGGCTCAAGCCCCAGGTCACCACCTGCAGGGAAGAAAGCTTCATAAGTGGTGAATCAGGGCTGCAGGTGTCTCTCTGACTTTCCCCTCCCCCACCCCTCTCAATTTTTCTGTCTCTCTGATAATGAATAAATAAAAATAAATTTAAAAAAGATACAGATGGACATTACTTAATGCTCAGAGGATCAGTCACTCAAGAGGCTTTAACAATTATTAACATCTATGCACTCAGTGAAAGGCCATCTAAATTTATCAAACATCTACTGAAAGAGCTACAGCAAAATATTAACAACAACCCAGTAAGAGTAAGGGATTTCAACACCCCACTTTCTCAACTTGACAGATGCGATGACAGACAAGAGACACCAGGGAGAATGGAGGAACTCTCAAATCTCGTTTATTGGCAGGTGTACATGAGTTTAAATAGAAAACCAAACAAAGGACATTATTCAAACATGTCAGAAATTACAGGTTTCTTAAAGGTCAGCTTGCCCCTATGGTAGAGGGATGGTATGACAGGAATTGATAAGATACAAGACAGTTATTTTCCATGAAGTTATCATCCAAAGTTATTTGACAGAAACATAGGGGTTAAACCAGTAGGGTGAGACAGAGAGAAGATGGATATCAAAGGCCATATAGTTTGGAATTTCTCTTGTCTGGGGTCTGAGGTGTATGATGGAGTGTATGATAAGGTGTGTTCTCCTCTGTCATCAGAAGGTGAGGTGAACTTTGAGTAAATGAACCTTAAGGTAGGCAGCCATGTGGCCTGAGGTTAATGGAGAGAGGTAGTGAGGTTTCTGTGGGCTTGAGAGTCAAGAAGGGAAGAACTAAGTCTGAGAGATGGTTTTTCCCCTTTACTCACCTTGGCAAGAGAGACTCACATGGGGGTATCTTCTCAGACCTCCATCCAAGGATGGGGGGAGTTCTCCCTAAACTCTATCAAGCTTACACATATCCCAACAGACAGATAATCTAGGCAGAAAATCAGCAAAGAAATTAATAGAGAAACATAGGAGATAAATGAAGAGATAGATAAACTAGAGCTATTGGATCTTTTCAGAGTCATACACCCCAAGAAACTCAGATACACATTTTAATCAAGTCCACATGGGTGATTCTCAAGGATAGACCATATGAGACAGAGTCAACAAATTCAAAAGCACTAAAATCATCCTAAGAATATTCTCTGACAACAGTAGAATTAAATTACCACTTAACAACAAACAAAAAATTAATAAAAGTCCCAAGATAGGGAAACTCAACAGTACACTACCTAAAAACTACTGGCTCAAAGAGGAAATTAAGAAAGAAATCAAAATATTTTGAGAATTCTATGAAAATGAAGACACAAGCTATCAAAAATTTGGAACACAACTCAAGCAGTTTTTAGAGGGAAGTTCATAACTGTGGGTGAGATGAAAGACCACCAGCATCAAGACCACAATGTAGAGATTGGGGTCTTAGGAGACTAACTGGCAATCTCAGGGCCAGAAGATACGTTTTGATTTGGGTTTTAATTATTTATTTTGTCATTATCTCACTTGTTTCTACATGGGATTTTTTTAACATAATCTCTTTGTAACTGAAAATGTTGGGTTCCTTTCACCCTGTCACTGAAAAAATGGATAAAACCAAGCTGTCCCCCTCTCGAATTCAAGAGTAGGTCACTCAATGTCCTGATCCTCTCACACCAAGAAAGGTGTTTCATTTAGAGAAGACATGAAGAAATCCTGTCTGGAAAGTCCTTTCAAGGCTAGGCTGTCTGTGTATTCATGTACTTTTTTTCTCATAGAAATGCACAGATCAAACTCTGGAACACAAATCTGGCACTGGAAGGCAATCTACTCACAAGTAGAAGCAGAATATTTTTGTTTGTATCCCAGAAGAGTCCCTTCAGAGGCTAGCACTAAATTCCAAAACAAACTCCCCTCTGCTTGGAAGAAAGATTGCATACTGGCAGCAACTTAACAAGAAAAGTGTTTTGGATAGGATGAGACAAGGAAATTATCTTAGTTCCAAAAGTGCAACTGTGGCTCCAGATATCTCTAAGGGCTACTACCATTGGTGCCATTTTGAGGGTATACATGTACATAAGAAAGTGACATCAAGGGGCTGTGGTCTTGCAGAAATAGATATTCAAAAGGTCACAGCTATGGTTTGGAATTCAAGGTAGTAGTTGACTTGTCTCCCACTTATGTGCTTACTTGTCAAAGCACTTATCTGCTCAAGTCAGATCAGTCCATTCATTTCCAGACTGTGTGATGTGACGTAGATTGCTCTGTTTCTTGGACTGTGACTTTGTGGGGTGGACTTGTGAGGCTCCAAGAGCAGAGGAGTTCCTTGTCCAGCTCATCTGCCCCTTTTGGTGTGCCTTTCTTTTTTCTTTTTCATTTTTCCTTCTGACTTTGGAACAACAACAACAAAAAAACTCATTTGGTGCTTGTGCTTCCTCTTGTTCTACCTCAACTGTTAATGACATCTCTCCTGAATCCTACCATTTTCATCACTTGAGCTGATTTGGAGAACAGGTGCCTTACTGCCTTTATCATCTTTTAGATTTCTTTTTACCATTTATAACACAGATGTTTCTGTGGAATATGGAGTTTATAAAAATAAATGCCTTAGGGGGCTGGGAGGTAGTGCAGCGGGTTAAGAGCAAATGGTGCAAAGCACAAGGGCCAGCATAAGGATCCCAGTTCAAGGCCCCAGATCCCCACCAGCAGGGGGTCACTTCACAAGGGGTGAAGCAGGTCTGCAGGTGTCTATCTTTCTTTCTTCCTTTCTTTCTTCCCCTCCTCTCTCAATTTCTCTCTGTCCTATCCAACAACAACAACATCTAGGACAACAATAACAATAATAACTACAACAAGGGCAACAAAATGGTAAAAATGGCCTCCAGGAGAAATGGATTTGTAGTGCAAGCACTGAGCCCCAGAAATAACCCTGGAGGCAGAAATAAACAAATAAATAAAATGAATAAAAATAAAATAAATAAAAGTAAGTAAATAAATAAATAAAATGCCTTAGCTTTGGCAGAGAAGACTCTCAACACCTCCCAGTCCATCTGAGGTACAAAGTAGAAGCCTCCTCCTAATTGAGCCTGGACTCCCTGAAAAGAAGCATTATCTGCAACATTATATTATAGGAAATATACCAGTAATGTCAACAATAATGTCTTTGGCGAGGGGAGGGCAAGGGTTACTTTGTTTTCCTACTCTTTACATTGTATATCTAGAGCTGGACCATTTTTCATATGGTAATTCCCTCTCTTTGACAATCTTCCCTGTTTAGGGCAAGAGTGGAACCCTGTTTTTCCATTTACTTGATTGCATTGTTTATTGCACTAAGAAAAATATAGGGACACTGCAGACAGTTTAAAGGAAAATAGGTCAAAAAAGAAAGTACACACCTAGAAGTGGAAGAGTTTGTTTGTTTTTAATTAAAGACAAAATTTGGGGGAAACACACACACACACATATACATTTTTTTTTTTCATAGCAGCACAATTCCTAATAGACAAAACCCTGGGAACAAACCAGGTGCCCAACAACAGGTGAGTGGCTGAGAAAGTTGTGGCTATACATATAATGGAATACTACTCAGCTATTAAGAATAATAATCCACCTTATTTGACCTATCTTGGGTAGAGCTTGAAGGAATTATGTTAAGTGAGGTAAATCAGAATGATAAAGATGAGTATGAAATGATCCCACTCATAAAAAGAAGTTGAGAAAAAAGAACAGGAAGTGAAACACAAAACAGAATTTGACTTAGCTTGCATACTGCACCAAAGTAAAAAATCAAAGTAGACTTTCAGCTCCACTGTAGGAAGGTAGGAGGTAGGAACACAGGCCTTTGGTGTTAATATATACTCCTTTAACTTACAGTCTTAAAAATCACTATTTCATCAGTAAGAGAGGGGAAAAAATAGATTGAATGTCTCAAGCTTTTAAATTCATAGATCTCATTTGTGAATATATATTCCTTTAATGTAAGCATTTAAGGTTTCAGATTAATAAACTGACTGAATTCTAACACTGGAGTTAAATTGTGAATAAATTTATAATAATAACTTTTTTGAAAGATTATATCACCTATAATCTTAGACCAGGGAGACCAGAAGCAACCTGTTCTGTCAACATCTAAGATATTGTTATTTGTAAATAGCATTAAATGACATAAATCATGGTAAGGTCTTGTATGGTACAGTAAATCCTAACCATGGGATTTTCAAAGTAAATCAAGTTGTCAAATAACTTTGTTATAATAATAATTAACTACTGCTTTCTTAAACTCTAAGACAGCAAGGAACCTTCCTTATTCTCAGTAAAATCCGTATTTCTCTAATTCCTGGAACCTCTGGGGTTTTGCTCATTTTCCTTCATGCTTCTCTTGATCCAAACCATATGACACTGCATCTGCTGATCTCAATCAAATCAATGCAATCAGTGACACCTCGACATGTTTCACTTCAGACTGTGTCCAGAGATGCCAGGCCTGAGATGTCAAACCTCCAGCTCAGTACTATGGTGAGACCTTTCCTAACTCATAGGACTTCCTAGTTCTATTTCAAATGGTGCACTTCCTAACAAAGTTACAGAACCGAGCTATAGACCAGGGCCCATGAGATAGGGCACATATGCATATATTTCCATAAGTTAGGGGAAAATAGGTATCTTAAAGTAAAAATTCACAGTAGTCTTCAGTGACTCCACAAGTGCAGCAAACAAGTAGAGAGACCTAAGAAAGACACCATAAAGTACTTAATCAAATATATTCTACTTAGACCTAGATACCATCTTCAGCTACTTCCTATTTCACTTCCCTCAGTCACTCTAAACCTAACTTTGTCAGGTGAAGTAAGGACTACAAAAGCTGA
Organism: Erinaceus europaeus; assembly: GCF_950295315.1. NCBI lineage: Eukaryota > Metazoa > Chordata > Mammalia > Eulipotyphla > Erinaceidae > Erinaceus > Erinaceus europaeus. Next base: position 59,133,190 of record NC_080171.1, on the reverse strand, counting down.
ACAAGGGCAAGAGACCAGCACACTTTAATGATGGCCTTTTGGTCACTACCAGGTCATCCCATCCTCCAGGGCCCTAGTCAGGGAATCCTTGGATTTCCACATAGATATGATGGGCCTAGACCTCTAACAGATCCCTCTCTACAACATCACTGGTCATCTCCAACAGGAACAATATCATAAGCCCTCTTGTGGGCCTCTATAGGATCTAGCTCTATAGAACAACAATGGTAAAAATGGCCCCACTCTCTAAAGGGAGGCTGGGACAACATACTCTGTTACTCGAGGAAGAATATGGGTGCAGCCTAGAATGTTTCTGGCTATGACCATAGAATGTGAGCTCAGACTGACAAGCATGCAGAGGTTACACAGTCTCCTATGCTAAATATAAATAGACATTGGTTCTAGGTCAGATTGACCGGGTTTACAGTTAATAGTATTTATATACTTATCCCATATTTGGAGCTACTCTCTGCCCTGAACCAGCTTTCTAGTCCTATTCTCAACTCTGACACCATCTCCTCTGACAATACTCTTAGCCCACCTGCACATTAGCTGTTTGGCCCAGGCAAAACTTAGTAAAGTCCAGAGTCAGGTGGTAGTACAGCGGGTTAAGCGCATGTGGCTCATAAGGCCTAAGGATCCCTGTTCGATCCCGGTTCAAGCCCCACCTGCAAGGGAGTCACTTCACAGGTGATGAAGTAGGTCTGCAGTTGTCTATCTTTCTCTCCCCCTCTCTGTCTTCCCCTCCTCTTTCCATTTCTCTCTGACCTATATAACAACGATGGCATGAATTACAACAATAATAAAAGACAACAAGGGCAACAAAAGGGAAAATAAATAAATATAAAAAAAACTAAAAAAAAAATACTTAGTAAAGCCATGGGCTCCTTAGAATATTACTAAAATAGGCTTCCTAGCTTCATTCAACATGAAGTCCCCAAATGTAATCTGCTATATTCTTACCTTTATGTTTCTGATTATTAAACAATTTGTTCTGCTTTATATCTTGATGCTTTCATCCACCAAATTGTAAATGCTACCATCAAGCAAACTTAAACTTCCTAGGTAGACAAATTCACCAATATGTCCTGGAATTCCCACCTTCTCAAAGCCCTACCCTTTGGGGAAAGTTAAAAACAGGCTGGTAGTATGGATCAACCTGTCAACGCCCATGTCCAGTGGATAAGCAATTACAGAAGCCAGACCTTTCACCTTCTGCACCCCATAAAGATCTTTGGTTCATACTCCATACTCCCAGAGGGATATAAAAAAATAGGGAATCTTCCAGTGGAAGGGATGGGATCTCTGGTAGTGAGAATTGTATAGTATTGTACCCCTCTTAGCCCACAGTCTTGTCAATGATTATTAAATCACTAATTTAAAAAAATATTATATTTTGTCAATGATTATTAAATCACTAATTTTAAAAAATATTATATTTAGCATGTCCTTAATGTATTGCATAATCAGTTAAAGACTATCAATTAGCAATCAAAGGGAGCTCATATACTGACCTACAATAGAGAAACCCTATACACACAACCAGGAGTTCACCATCCAAAGAAAACTAAAAGCTTGCTGGGTAACATTCTAGTTAAGCAGCACTCATTCCAATATTATGGTATTGGAACCAGAAAAAAATTCATCCTCAAAAGTACTACATTAAAGGTAAGAAGAGCAGAAAGACCCCAATAGTCCAGCATTAAATTTTCAGAACTACACAATAGTTCTGCAAAGTAACAATCACTTAACTAGTTATGCAGGTTTTAAATCTACATAAACTTTAGAAACCACATTAGATAAATATTATGCTTATCCTCAGGATTTTGAACACATGAGTTCCCAAAATTAATTGAGTCACATCAGAAACAAAATGATTTCCACTATCATGAGCTTCAACACTGAATGTCAAGCACTTCAACCTGATGTGGATACAAAGCTTATATTGCCAGCAATATCTAATACACTCTGTTTTGTAGCTCAGTGAACAGACCCTCTATCTACTGAGTTGATTGCTTAAACCAGAAATTTCAATGAGTTCCCTCTTTCGTCTTGCACATCCAATTACAAGTCCTTCAAATTCCCTCCCTCATTTAGTCTTCACCCCCACTGTCACAATCACAGTTCAGGAAGGAAAGGGGACAATACCTTCTAATAGTGCCATATTTGTCTTAGTATTTAGTCTCAAATCCTTATTATGACTTAAATGTCATGTAGTCTACACACAGAAGATGACCTATATCTAAATTTTGCAGTTACTACGTATTTCTTGTACCATATTCTTTGGGCGTAACAAAATGCACTCTGCAGTATGCCCATGTTTTTTCTTGAGAGCAGAAAATTGTTGTTGGGCATATGGGTTGCTTTCAAATTTGTTGCTATTATTCAGGTTTTTGATACAAATTATACTGCTATGAATATAGGTTTTCAAAGATCTCTCTGGATAGATATATTTGGTTCTTTGGATAAATCTCTAAAAGAAGAATGATGGACAGATGAGTAGCCAAGGAAGCTGCGGTATATATACACACAGTGGAATACTATTCAGATATTAACAATGGTGAAGTCTTTTCTTTTGTCTCTTCTTGTATTAACCTCAAAGGAATCGTGATAAGTGAGGCAGGTCCAGCAGAGAAGAACGGATACCAAATGATTTCACTTATAGGTAAAACTTAAGAAACAAGGAAAGAAATAGGAAACACAAGGTGAAATTTTAACAGGTTGTGGTATATTGCCCTCAGGCAAAGGACTAAGACAAAATAGTCTCCCCAGTTACCTTAATTGCTCTTTATAAATCTATATTTATTTCAGTTTCATTGCATAATGATATAAGCTTTCCAACTATTGACTATATATAAAGCATCACACTTTTTTGTGTTTATTTCTTTAGGAAACATTTATTGAATACTTACTTTAGATGCTAGGCTATATGTTACAAGTTCTGTAAAAATTCATATAGCCCAAAAGCATTTTCACATGTAATAATTTCATAAATAATATCATATAACATTCAGTAAAATAATTTTATAAATGTTTGATGCCATTCAAAAAATTCTGTAGATCCTCTTATATAGTTTCTGTATGTTGTCATAGTAAATGTTCCAAATATATATATGCATATATAATAGGTAGATGGATAGATAGATCAAATATTAGGATTACAGAGCTGGAGACCTAGTTTACAAGGTATGACACATGCCTTGCCGCTCACCTGTCTAGTTTTGAACTCCAGCACCACATGAAAGCGCTATGATACCAGAATTTCTAGTGCTGTTGACACCTCTCTCTCTCTCTAGATAACTAAAAGATAGATGATTTATTTCACATATCTACACATAGATAGACATTGTTTTAATAATTGAAAAGGGAAAATGGAAAATATGCTATGACAAAATACTTTACTAGGTAATTTTCTTTCTCTGCAACAAAAGTCACATTAGATAGTATCAAACATAAGGAAAAGGAGAAGGAGACATTGTTACGGGACATATATTCAATGGAAGGCTACTATGCAATTTAAAAAGATATTGTATCCTTCAGGATATAATGGATAGAATCAGAGTTGATTATGCTTAGTGAAGTAAGCAGGGAGATAAAATACAACTACTGGATGGTAGTTGTATTGAGAGCTGTAGTATGTGCACTCAACTAGGTGCACCACAATGTGGCCCCTACATATTTTACAAGATAAGAAGTATTTAAGGTCAGAACCCTTCTCTTACTTATATTCTTGTCATTAGCATTTAACACTGGCTAATCATGAATATATAAAATTAAAGCAATGAGAACAATGGCATCATCCTTAGTAACTAAAATAATGAGTAAATATTTCCTCATTCATATATATATATATGTTCATATATATTTAAGTACATATTTAATTATAATATACATAATATATATTTTATAAGTATATATTTAGTGAATCTTAGTATAAGACTAGTGTGAGTGCTTTGAAAAGTTTGAAAATAATTGGGTTGGAATTAACAAAGTTATTGGCATTTGAAAAGGCCAAAACCAGAGAAAAAGGATAGAATTTTTTACTAAGTTGGAGGGTGAACTCCTTATAATTATATCTATGTACATACCCACATAAGTGTAGAATCAGAAGTTTTTCTAAAACTAGTTAAGAAACACTAGTTGACCTTTCTCTATCTCCCTTCAAGTTCACTTTTATTAACGTGCCCTTCAAAAACTGCTAAGTGCACAGATATAAGGAAACTCTTCTCCAAAGAGTCCAAGAAAGATGACTAGGACTGGTCCCTGATTGAGTCACACACACCTTGCTCCTTGGACAGTCTTTCCTTTTACACAGTGGGGGGGGGGATATTTGTAATTTCAATATTTCTTTATAATAGTGCTATTTACAGAAAAATAAAAACATTAGCATTGGGAGTCGGGTGGTAGCACAGCGGTTAAGCACACATGACACAAAGCGCAAGGACCAGAGTAAGGATCCTGGTTTGAGCCCCCAGCTCCCCACCTGCAGTGGAGTCGCTTTACAGGCGGTGAAGCAGGTCTGCAGGTGTCTATCTTTCTCTCCCCCTCTTAGTCTTCCCCTCCTCTCTCCATTTCTCTTTGTCCTATCCAACACCGATGACATCAACAACAATAAAAAAAACAAGGGCAACAAAAGGGAAAATAAGTAAATATAATTTTAAATTTTAAATATATATATAAAGCTCTCATTAAAAAAAAAGTTAGCATTGAAATCACCATACCAGATACACAGAAGAAAGCCAAAATGATAATACAAATGGTGAGAAATGTGCCAGCTACCACTTTTGTGTACTTCACCATGTTTCCTCACTAAATCAAAAGGCTGAGTTGATAAGAGAGTTTAATTTAGAAAACAAAGTAATAGTACCAACGGATGTCTATTACATGACTGAGTATCTGTCAACAATATAACCTTTGCTGTGATTATGTTTTAACTAGTGGAAATACTCTTCACAAAATAAAAGAAGCCAACAAGCACTGAATTGAGATATGTTCTTCTACACGTTAAGTGTGTTTTTATAATGACTATCAAGTTCTACTGTAAAATATAGGAGTCTAAGAGAAGCCTCTTTCCTTCTTTATATTATTCAGCATCAAATAGGAGAGATGTCGTTGCTGATTAAGTTCAAGTATTGAGAGTGGTGCTTGGCTAGAGGCTGAATAACAGAGAACAATGGGAAGGATTTTGAAAGGCAAGAATGACCTGCAACTCTGCAAATAAATCATTTTATATGTCTATTTTAACAGCTCTATTCTTTTCAAGGATAGTGTAGTATGTTTTTGCCCTAGTCTCATCAAGGAGTTAAAATATGGGCCTAGTAATAACAACAACAATAATAACAACAGCAATGATAAAATATATATATATGTCTAGAGATAACTAGCCAGTAAAGCACACTTTACCATGCATGAAGAGCCAGATTCAAGCCCCCAAAACAGCCTGAGAGCACTATGCATGGGGAAAGGTATCCAGTGGGGCAGAGCAGTGCCATGGTGTCTTTTCATTCTTTCTTATAATATCTCTCCCTTTTTATCACTTTCTATCTGATATTGAAATGGAAGAAACATCCACCTAAAAGGGCAGAATCACACACGGAAAAAAAAACAACACTGAAGCAAGCAAACGTACTAAAAAGTTTTTATGAAACACAATTTGGGAAGCAGGAGATAGCCCACCTTTTCCCATGTGTGAAGACTTTGTTTAGAGCCCTTGGCAAACATGAACTTTCACAAGCAGGGAACCAACACTGTGGTCAATCTCTCTCTCCCTCTCCCTCTCCCTCTCCCTCTCCCTCTCCCTCTCTGTTTACCCTCTAGATGAATAAGAGGTGAAAAAACAGTCTTCTGGGAAAAGCAGAATCATACAGATGACTCAAAGTCCCAGGAACATCCTTGTAACAGAAAAATAGAAAGAAACTAAACCAGGGGAAGTGCACATGGCGTGAAGTGCACATGAGTGAAGCACACAACAGGCATATGGACCCTGGTTCCAGCCCCTGGCTCCCACCTGCAGAAGTGTTGCTTCACAATGGATGAAGCAGGTCTGCAGGTGTCTTTTCTGCCCTTCTCTGTCTTCCCCTCCTCTCTTGATTTCTCTGTGTCCTATCCAACAACAACAATAACACAATAATAACAACAAGAGCAACAAAAATGGAAAAAAAATGGCCTCCTGGAGCAGTGGACTCATAGTACAGGCACTGAGCCCCAGTGATAACCCTGGAGGCAAAAAATAAATAAATAAAATTAAATAAAATTAAAAATAAAGAAAAGATAGAAACTATACCAGCATCTCAAATAAGTTCAAGAGAAATGAGAGCTAAATTTAGAAAAATATGGTACTGGAGAAGGACAGTAATAGTAAGAATAAATGTGTGAAGAGCTACATTTCATTCTCATACAGTAAATAGGACATAGGATTAAAAAAAACATACATGGGGCTGGGGTAGATAGCATAATGGTTATGCAAAGAGACTCTCATGCCTGAGGCTCCAAAGTCCCAGGTTCAGTCCTCCACACCACAATAAACCAGAGCTGTGCAGTGCTCTGGTGTTTCTCTCTGTGTCTTTCTCTCTCTGTATCTCTCTCAAAAATAAAATAAATAAAATACTTTTTAAAAAACATTTTAAAAAAACAAAAAAAAAACATACATAAGATAGGGGAGTCGGGCGGTAATGCAGTGCGTTAAGCACACATTGTGACGCAAAGCACAAGGACCGGCATAAGGATCCCGGTTCAAGCCCCCGGCTCCCCACCTGCAGGGAAGTTGCTTCACAGGTGGTGAAGCAGGTCTGCAGGTGTCTTCCTCTCCTCCTCTCTGTCTTCCCCTCCTCTCTCCATTTCTCTCTGTCCTACCCAACAACAACAACAATAAAAAACAACAAGGGCAACAAATGGGAAAATAAATAAATATTAAAAATGCATAAGATGTAGTAGATACTTTTATTTCACACCATATGTGAAAATTCATTCTAGGAGAATTACAGCTGTAAATGTGACCATAAAACCGACATTTCTTCTAGAAGGTAGTACAAGTGAATCTCTTTTTAAACATTTTTATTTATTTAAGTTTCAATGAGATACTGACACAGAGAGAGGATAAGAAGGGGGTAGGGAGAGAGAGAGAGAGACCAGAACACTGTTTAGCTCTGGTTTATAGTGGTGCTGGGGATTGAACCTGGTACCTTTAGTGCCTCAGGCATGAAAGTCTTTTTGCATAACTATTATACTATCTCCCCCACCCCAAGTAAATATCTTAAGATAATTTTGAAGTTAAGTAATACTTCCCAGGGCAGGGAGAAGTTTCAGTAGGTAGAACACAAACTTTACCATACATGAGAACCTAGGCTTAATTCCTAGCATTGCATGGCCACTATGGACAAATCCAAGGAACTCGGTGAATAAGAAAGCAGTGTGATGATCCAAGAGGTGGCACAGTCAATGAAGTGTTGATCTCACAAGCTTGAGGTCCCAAGTTTTGGTCCCTTGTACCACATGCATCACAGTGATGCTCTGGTTCTCCTTCTTACCCATAAATATATGCGTGCGTGGGATGGTTTTGTTAATTAATCCTTTCTTAAAAAAAAAACAAAAGAATGATGAAAAAAATATTTAAAAAATATATATATGCGTGCGTGCGTGCCTGTGTATCCTCCAGGGTTATTGTTGGGGATTGGTGCCTGCACCACCAATCCTCTTCTCCAGAAGGTCAGTTTTCCCTTTTTTGTTGCCCTTGTTGTTGCACTTCTTGTTGTTTTATTGTTATTGTTGTCACAGCTGTTGTCGTTGTTGGATAGGACAGAGAGAAATCGTTAGAGGAGGGAAAGACAGAGATGGGGAGGGAAAGACACCTGCAGACCTGCTTCACTGCTTGTGAAGCCACCACCCTGCAGGTGGGGAGCTGAGGGCTCAAACCAGGATCCTTACGCTTTGTGCCATGTGTGCTTTACCCACTGCACTACCGTCCGGCACCCAATTTTTTTTTTTAACAGGAAGCAGTGTCTTGGTGTTTCACCCTCTCTCAGTCTCCTCTTCGTTTTCTCTCTGCTTTTCCCTATCCCCGTATCTCTAAAATAATAATAGCATATATAGGATGTTATTTATAACTGTATGTAATTAATATTGGGCTGAGAAATTAGTCAATACTACAGTTTACGCATAATGTTCTGGATTCATTCTCAGGCCTCTTATTAAAGAAACAGAGAGGGTGTCGGGCAGTAGCACAGCGGGTTAAGTGCACATGGTGCGAAGCACAAGGAAAGACTCAAGAATCCCAGTTCGAGCCCCTGCTCCCCACCTGTAGGGGAGTCGATTAACAGGCGGTGAAGCAGGTCTGCAGGTGTCTGTCTTCCTCTCCCCGGTCTTCCCTTCCTCTCTCCATTTCTCTCTGTTCAATCCCATAACGACGACATCAACAACAATAATAACTACAACAACAATATAAAAAAAAGAAAGAGAGAAAAAAAACTCAGAAAACTAGTTCACTAGGATACTGTGCTGTGTCAAACGCAGGTTTGAGTTCAGCTCCCACCATACTGAGAATAGCTTCATTGCTGTTGTATCTTTCTCTCTGCCTTTTTCTTTCCATCTGAAAAAAAAATCATCCTGAAGCAGAGGACAAAAGTGATAGCAAAAAAAAAAAAAGAAGAAGAGGAGGAGAAAAAAAGAGGGAAAAGGAGAAGAGTGGGAAGAGCAATAAGAAGGAAAAGGAGGAGCTGGAGGAGGAGAAGAAAGGGAGAATGAAAAAGAGAACCACCACAACAGCAGGAAGAGAGAAAGAATGGAAGAAAGTTAGGTTTCCCAAACAGAAGACAAAAGGCAGTACCCAACAAAAAACATCAGTAAACTGAGCTACATTAAATTTAAAATATATTTTCATTAAATAAGAAACTAAGAAAGTAAAAAAAAAAAAACTAAAAAAAACTAAGTAAAAAAAACTAAGAAAGTAAAAAAAAAAAAGAAAGTAAAAAAAAAACTAAGAAAGTAAAAAAAAACTAAAAAAAACTAAGAAAGTAAAAAAAAAAGCTACAGATAGGTAGAAAATATTTGCATCACAGAAATGTAACAAAGATTAAATTAAGAAATTCAGGGAGCTGGGCAGTGGTGTGCATATTACCATGTGCAAGAACCATTCAGTCCCTATCTGCAGTGGGGAAGCTTCTGGAATGGGGAAACTTCAGGAATGGTGAGGCAGTGTTATGTCTATCTCCACCTGCTCTTCAGTTCCCCTCTGTCCTATAAAACAAAAAAGAAATTCAAACTATCAATAAGAAAAATTCAGAACTCACTAGAAAATTTGGACAAGAGTCGATGGTAAGTATTCTACCAAAGAGAATACTCTTGCAGTCTGGAAGGTGGGGCAGGGGATAAAGCACTGGACTCTCAAGCATGAGATCCTAAGTTTGATCCACAAAATCATATATTCCAGAGTAATATCTCTGGTTCTCTCTCTCCCACTCTCTCTCTCTCTCTCCCCTTTGTGATATAAAAAATAAAAAATCTTTAAAAAAGAAGAAGATATCCAAGTGCTGTGAAAACATAGGTTAGAGGTTCAGCCACATTAGTAGTGGGGAAAAGCAGATCAAAACATATCTAGTGACTAAAATGACTTGAAAGTGACTGGTTTAAACAATGACAATTAATCACATACTAGAAGCAGAAATGGAGCATTGTGTTGGGTTTCTGTGTGCATTACCTAGTCAGATTAAAGATATCATGTCTAGTGAAGCAACAGCTCAATATGTACACATATGAACCAAATGACAATGCAAGAACATTCATAACAACTCTATTTGCAATTGCTGAAAGCAACCCACCTGCCCATCAACTTTAAAATAAACGAATGTATGTGGTGAGACAAACTATAGCCATCAAAATGAAGAACTACACACTCGTGCAATAATAGTAGTGAACCTCACTAACATAAATTTACAAAAGAAGCCAGACACAAAAGAATACAAAATAATATCACAGAAAGATTTTTTTTAAATAGTGTCAGCCAAAACCAATCTACAGTGTTAAAAAAAAAAAAAATCAACACAATACTTACTCCTGGACAGGGTTAATGGTACTTTGCTTGGGAGGGGACCTAAGTGGGGTGCCCAGAGGGCTGACAATATCCAGTTTGTTGAGTAGAGAGGTAGTTTCACAAGTGGGTTCACTTCAAAATAATTAATTCAGCTGAGCACTTGTTGTTTCTATACTTTTATGTGTATGTTATAGCTCAATTAAGCTTTCTTTTTTTTAAGTGGCCAGATATAGACTCTCTTTGAAGAAATAAGAAGCGGTCATTAACATACTCAACTCCTACTAAAAACCAAGCACAGTATCAAAACAATTTAATCTTCTATAGATAAGTGAGTGAAATTTTCCTTTTAAAATTAATATCAATGAAGTTTTCAAAATGAGTAAAGGTAGAGGAGATGAGTAAAACTATATTTGCCCAAAGTTTAAAAGTTAGTTAGCTCCAAGACTAGAGTACAACCAGGTGTTACAGGCCCCTTCTGCGGTCTTCCTTTGCAAAAGTCTCTAGGAGTTAAGTGACATGATGCTAAGGACTGACCTCTACATACTTTAATGGCAAAAGACAGGGGGTTGGAGTTAGTGTTGAGTTTGAGTTTGAGTCATCAATGATTTTTTTCCAAGATACAAGAGTCACACTTGTGACCTTAGGCTCAGAGAAGCAACTATCAAAGCTCCTGACCGACAGCAAATAATTAGTAGTGGGAAGGTGACTCAGTGCCAGAGTGTGCCTTAAATGTGTGAAGCCCTAGATCAATTCCCACACTGAAAATATTCTTTGTCATTTTACTGCCAATGGAGAATTTGACTCAAAGACCTAGGAAGTCCATTGCTCTAAGATGGGACTGGAATGAGAACAAGAGACTACGTAAGTACTTTATCTGTCCAGTTGCACATTCTCAGTGGTAGGAGTGAATGCAAAATATGGATAGAGAAAGAATTCAGTGAGAGTGGAAGAATCCATAAAGTGATAGGACTTATGTACGCAGAGATCATGAAAGGAAAGATGTGAGCAGAGTCAACTTGGTTGTCAGAACCAAACATAGAAATCTAAGAGGGATGATTTAGGTAATAGGCATAGCAACTCTCTAAGTTGTGTCCCCTGAGATAAAATTTTCAGACTTAACACAATCAGAACATTTTGGGTGGAGAATTCAGCTTAATAGAAGCTAGATTTTCCCAGGATGCCTCTTCTATCACTGCTGAGAGCAATCTCCTTCTTTTGCATGTTACACAATTAAATTGTGAATATCTCCAACTCCCAAAAGCTCTTTAACATCTAAAAGACCAATTTGGAAAGAAAGTCAAATACTTTGTCTAAAAATACAACTATCCTAGAGTTTGTTTAGGCAGGATACAGGCTTGAGTTTATAGAAGGCGGCACTTTACTTTAACCTAACACATGTTATTTGTTATCTTTTTAGATTTGTCCATCAGAAATTAATTGTTCAGTGAACAAGTGATTCTTAAACCTAAAGAGAAGTTTAAATTTTCTTAGCTGCCCCCAGAGAGTAAGCTGGAATTGATCCACTCAGCCACAAACTGAAGCATTGCTGGGAGGACCCCAAATGGAATATACAAACCACAGGAGGAAATAGTCTTCAAGTCCACTCAAAGGATAAGTCAATCTGAAAGGAGACCGTAAATACTCCACACCTTAAAAGATCTGAAATTACATCAAGGATTTTGCTTCAAGGACAACTGAACCACCACATTAATTATTTATGTTTTGTTTACACAAGAAAATTTCAAAGAATATAAATAATTTTATACATAATGAAAACATCAAATATTCTAAAAACATTACAGCAGATATTGTAATGCGTTATTCTTAAGGGTAAAGTCTTGAATGTTACCAAGATATATCCTTAAGCTAATATTTATACATCATATGTAAATGAGTTGAGGTCTTTTGACATTCATTCCGAAATCAGGTGTTAAAAATACTGCTAAAAATCTAGAAAGGTTGATCCTCAAGGTTATTTGAACTAGAGACTAATGTGCTATGTCCTTGTTTTCAAAAGGAATAATATAAATTCTTTTCTAGATGTTTTCTTGGAAGCATTTTACAATTTTAGACACCACTGGCGATTAATAATTTGAGGGTCATACAAAAAAATCATACCTCATACAATTCGGGAAAATAGCAATAGGTTGTGAACAAGGGCCCTGTTCATTTTTCTGTGTTTCGAATATTGTAGCAGTGCCTATAACAAGTAAACACTGGACAGGCTTTGTTCTGCTGGATTTAGATTAACCTTTACAAGCAATGCAGAATTAGATTATGAAAATAAATTGAAAATGGCATCTCCTTAGACTCACTTTGTACTCTGCATTTTCCTAAGCTTTTTATGTGACTGTCAAATATTAGTTCAGGGCTCCATTTGTATTTACAGAATTTTATCTTTTTTTTTCTGAAAAGATAAGCACCAGTCTTCAGAGGAAGCTTCTGACTATTGGATACAGAAAACAACTCTTTCTTGAATGGATAATGATTCAAATAGGAGCACAGATACCAGATGGCAAAAGGGGGGGAAAAAAGAATGCAAGTTGTTTCATTGTTCAATGATAAGGATTTTTCCATCTGCTGGTTCAATACTAACTTGGTTTACATTCACTTAGAGCCAACACAATTAAAACTCTATTTGAAGTGAAATGTTTCAGAAAAATAAAACTAGAAACCTGAGAAATCCTTTTATGGGGTTACATTCATCCCTTAAATAGCAATGTTTTATGTATACAAATGTGAGTCAATGATAAAATGAAGTTATCAAATACATTTTGGAAAAATTCTAAAGTCATATGCATTTGAGTAGTTTTAATGAAGACTAAATGTGACCAAATTTAAGAAGATACCTACTAAAATTTAGCGTCACAATGATAAAAAGTATCTAAAGTAATAAATTGGCATGATCGTGACAAAAGATGAAATGGAAGGTAACTGTGAAGTAAACACAGAATCTGATAAGGGGACAGATTTGAATAGCCAATTCACTGACATTAAAGGGCAGCTAATTCGGAGAAATAGCACAGCAGGACTAGTAACAATATCTTAAAAGAGATGAGATATCTCACACACTTAAATACATATAAAATAGCACATGATATCCAGAAACATGCAGAGTTATCAGAATAAGATTCAAGGAAAATTATGGAAAAGAGCGTTCTGACATCCTTCTTAAAAACTGATCCGTTTTTCCCCAGAATACTTGGACAGGACAAAATCCTAAACAAAATAAAACATTCATAAACTAAAAAAGTAGTTTTTCAGGTAAGCCTTCCATTTTTGTCCTGGAATAAGTGTAAAAGAAAAAAGGGCAGGACTATAGGAGGGCAAAGGACATATATATATAATAGTCAATAGGACCTTGACCTCAACATGGATCAACAACAGCAGAGAATGTTCCATCCTCCGAAGGTAGGCTGGACAACATACTCTATGTTCCACCTGAGGAAGATGGGTCCTGAAATTGGGGCAGCTTGAAATGTTCCTACTCATGACCACTGAATGTGAGCTCAGACCTATAGGGATGCAGAGCTCATATAGGCTCCTAAGCTGAATATGGGCCCCAGATCACAACAAATCAGTGGGGTTTACAGTCAACAATATTTATACACTTTTCCCATATTTGGGAGATACTCTCTTCCCTGATCCAGCTTTCTGGCCCTTTTTCCAGCCACGACATCATCTTCTCAGACAATAACTTAGATCCCAGACAATAACTTAGATCCACCTGCATATCAGATGTCAGACTCAGAGGAAAAAAAAAAACTAATATAGTCATGGGATCTTTGGAATATAAGTAAAATAGGACTACTAACTATCTACAAAACGAAGACCCCCCCCCCCAACTATTCATATGAACTTTTCCAGACTTTAGATTCATGATTAGTCAACATTTTTTTTTTTGGCTCTATATGTTAACTCTTTTTTCAGCCACCAGGTTCCAGATACTAACATGATGCCAACCAGACATCGCTGGATAGACGACCCCATCAATGTGTCCTGGAGCCCTGCTTTCCCAGAACCCTGCCCCATTAGGGAAAGAAAGGCTGGGATTATGGATCAACCTGCCAACACCCATTTTCAGTGGGGAAGCAATTACAGAAGCCAGACCTCTCACCTTCTGCAGCCCATAATGACCCTGGGTCCATACTCCCAGAGGAATAAAGAATAGGAAAGTTATCAGGGGAGGGGATGGGATACGAAGTTCTGGTGGTGGGAATTCTGTGGAGTTATAACCTCTTATCCTATAGTTTTTGTCAGTGTTTCCTTTTTATAAATAAAAATTAAAGGGAGTCGGGCTGTAGCGCAGCGGGATAAGCGCAGGTGGCACAAAGCACAAGGACCGGCATAAGGATCCCGGTTCGAACCCCGGCTCCCCACCTGCAGGGGAGTCGCTTCACAAGCGGTGAAGCAGGTCTGCAGGTGTCTATCTTTCTCTCCCCTCTCTGTCTTCCCCTCCTCTCTCCATTTCTCTCTGTCCTATCCAGCAACGACGACAACAACAATAATAACTACAACAATAAAACAAGGGCAACAAAAGGGAATAAATAAATAAAATAAAATATTTTTTAAAAATTTAAAAAATAATAATAACAGTCAACCCATATCTGTGACACTGGGAAAACTACTGCAGTTTCCAGTGGAGGGAATGAGGACACAGAACTCTAGTGGTAGAAATGATGTAGAATTATACCTCTGAAATCTCATAATTTGGTAAATCAACATTAAATTGGTAATAAATTTTTTAACATGCTATTGCTGTTGGCAAAATCAAGGACAAACTATCAGGCCAACCCATCACATGGGGCCCAAGTCAGTGTACTCTAGGATTCTCCCATAGGCACAGTGTGCCTGCACCACTCTCTCTGCCATCACTGGTAACTTCCATTAGTAATGTTCCTTTCAAAGGCCTCTCCAGTACCTTGCCCTCACTATAAAGTAGTAATAGTAGAGACTGTCCTACTTTTGGAAGGGAGGCTGGGTCAGCCTATTCTGCTATTTGAGGAAGACTGGTCCTGAAATGAGTGCAGCCTAGAAATGTTCCCAGCTGTGAACATGGACTGCAAGCTCAGATTGACAAAGACTAGATGGTTATACAGATTCCTGATTTAAATATGAATATAGACAGGCCTGAGTCAGATTGATGTGGTAAGCATTTAACTGCATTTATGTATTTCTTCAAATTTTGGAGTTACTTTCTGACCTAATTCAGCTTTCTAGTATTATTCTCAACTCTCACTACATCTTCCAGGACAATATTTTTAGTCCACCTGAATGTTAGTTATCAAGCTTCAAAAAAAAATTGCTAAAATCATGGGCCCCAAGAAACATACCTAAAATAGATTTCCTAGCTTCTTACTTGCCTAAGAATAAAATTCTCACCTGCTCTATTCCTATTTTCCAGATCCTATTCATTAAACATTTTTGTCTTGACTCATACTTACTGCCTGTCAAACACAAAGTGGCAGATATAACTATGTTACCATCTTGAAATACATGGGCAGATGACTTAACCAATGTGCCCCAGAACTTCACCTCTACAGAGCCATACCACAGGAAGAAAAGATAGAAAAAGGATGGGGTACAGATCAACCTTCCAGCATTCATGTACAGCAGAGAAGAAATTGCAGAAGCCAAACCTCCTACCTTCAGCACTCCAAAAAGAATTGTGGTCCATACTCCCAGTGGGTGAGAAATGTTAGGGGAAGATAACTAGAGGTTCTCTGAACTCCAATTCAATCAAGACCTAGAGAGAGAGAGAAGAGACATTCATAAGTAGAAATAGATGTAGCTGTGACTTAAAATGGAAGGCAGGATTATTTTTAAAAAATGGAAAAAATATAGAGAAATATAGATAGGCTGATCATTATAGAAATAATGGTCAACCCACTGGGCTCAAATTGCTCAAGGAACTCTAAAAATATATCTGTGTATTTAGTTTGTTAAATACCTAAGTTAACTACAATTTTAAGTCAGATAGACCAAAACTATTTGGCCCTGTCACTATCTAAGATAGGGAGATTACCAGAGACCCATAAAAGGCACAAAGCACAATGAGGTTAAGTATATTACTGTAGATACTAATCATTGCATTTTCACAGAAATCAAACTCCCAACTAAGTCGATTACAATGATAATTAACTACTGCTATTTTAAACTTTTTTAGGACTACAAGAAACCCTTCCCATTCTCTCCAAGATGTACATTTCTCCTAGTTCTGGAACTCCTAGGACTATGCCCATATTTCTCGATATTTCTTCTCTCTGATTTGTTACTGTCATACTACCAGTCAAACAAAATTAATGCTACTATCCATCCCACCTGATGCTGCTACAGAATTCTTACTGTGGCCTGTAGCTAGAGATACTGAGCCTGAGATGTCAACCTCCCAACTCCTCAAATTTGGTGAGCTCTTTCCTAACACAGAAGTCTGTGTACCTAGTACCATCTTAGATGTCACATCATCTAACAAAGTTGCAGATACTAGATACAGGCTGGGGTTTAGGGTACTGGGTACAAGTGTACATGTAGCCAGGGGCAAAAAAAACAAAGCAAGGGGCAATTACATAACTTAGAAGAAAGGTGCTCAATAATTAAAGAGGTGATTAGCTTTAGATTATTATCAAATTATACTCAATGCTTAATCAAGTGGGAGAAAATCTAAAATCATCAGATAAAAAAAGGACTACAGGTCTGCAGGTGTCTATCTTTCTCTTCCCCTCTGTCTTCCCCTCCTCTCTCCATTTCTCTCTGTCCTATCCAACAATGATGACAACAACAATAATAACTACAACAACAATAAAAAAAAAAAAACAAGGGCAACAAAAGGGGAAAATAAATAAAATATTTAAAAAACTAAAAAAAAGAAAGGACTACAAAAGTTAGGTAAGGGCAAGAGACTGGTTCACTTAATAATGGCCTTTGTGGTCAATATCACACCACCCCATCATCTGGCACCTTAGTCAGGGAATTCTTGTATCCCCACACAAATATGATGGGCCTAGACCTCTAATGGATCCCTCTCTCCACTATCACTAGTCACTTCCATCAAGAACATCATCCTAAACCCACTTGCAGGCCTTCCCTCACCATAAAGGTTGGGACTTCCCCAATCTCAAAGGGAAGCTAGGGTATCCTGCCCTGCCACTTGAGGAAGACTAGTCCTAAAATGAGTGCAGCCTGCAATGTTCCCCAGCTGTGGTCATGAACTATAAGCTCAGACAATAGGGACTCAGAGGTTACACAGGCTCCTGTGCTAAATATTTATATATTTAGGCCCTGAGTTAGGTAGATGGGATAAATAGTTAATGTTATTCACGGATTTTTTTTCCAAGAAGGAGACCCCTAATCCTCTGCCCTAATCCAATTTTCTAGCTCTTTTCTCTACTCTGACACCATCTTCTCAGACAAATATTTATCTAACTCAAGCAAAAACTACAATAGTTGTGGGTCCCTAGGAATGTGCCTAAAACGGGCCTCCTAGCTTCCTTCGATCCTAAAATCCCTATTCTCATATTTTCTGTTCCTATTCTTGATTCCTGTTCATTAATGATTTGTTCCCCTTTATATATTGCTGCCTTTCAGCCACCACTTGTAGGTTTTAACATGATTCCATCCTGACTTCTCTGGGCAACAACCTCACCAATGTGTCAAACTTCACCTCTCCCCACTAGAAAAAGATAGAAACAGAGTCAGCCCAGCCAGTCTATCTTGGCGTTACTCTCGATTGCACTCTGGCATTTCAAAAACATCTCATAAAAACTGCAGCAAAGGTGGGCGCGAGGAATAACATCATTGCAAGACTGGCCAGCTCCTCATGGGGCGCGAGCGCTTCCACACTACGATCATCATCTCTGGCATTATGCTATTCCACTGCAGAATACTGTGCCCCAGTATGGTTCCGTAGCCCCCATGTCCACTTGGTTGATTCCAAATTATATTCCTATGTTGGGTAGTTGCCATCTCCCCCTGGCTTCTTCTTATCCATATGGCTATATAGGGATTTACTGATCCAAAGGTTTGGTCTATTTACATAAATCACTTTTACATAAAGCACTCCAGGGCATTGGTGGTTCAGTTATAGGATTCTCGCCTGTTCCGCCCCCTCCTTGTCACACTCTGATTTTCACCAGTCACTTTTCTCTCCACCCTCTCTATATCACATCCTGTTTCCACCCTACTTGGAGAGTATAAAAACAGCTGCTCTTCTGATTAAAGACACTTGGAAATTGCTTTCTGGCTCCGAGAGTTCCAGAGTGTATCTCCTGCGGAAGTTGGTGCAGCACGCGTTCCTGATCCCTCTCCCACACAGCAGCCTAGATCAGCTCCAGTTGAGTTCTCTCCAACCCAGAGAGCACCGGCTCGGGAAGAAGTACCCTCAGGCTATCCCGGCATCTGGCGCCCGGAACAGGGACCCGTAAGCAGCAGATTTACAAGAAGACATCTTAGATAAGTACACACCTTTTGGGTATCTGCAATATTGTGTTAAGGCACTGTGATTTTTTTTCTTTTTTATTGTTTTCCGGAGATCTTTCCACCATGGAAAATCTTTTCCAAATCCTGCATTCTTTTTCCAGTATACAATTTTTATATATCTGGGACATTTTTCTCGGGGCTTCACCTTACATCCTGTTGATCATCATAGCAGCTTTTAAGGGATATATAGGGCAACCTCTCAAAAGGCTTAAGAAACTAGAGGCTGAGGTCCAAGAGATAAAGGAAGCAATCATAGAACTTAACCAGCACCTTAAAAACAAGAAGAAGCAAAGGCCTGTTGTGATCTTGACCCACCCTAATTCCTCTGCATCTTGCCCTGAGGCCCCTATTTTGGCATCTTGCCCTGAGGCCCCTATTTTGGCAGACACGTGTCCGAATTCTCCTTTGGACTCCACAGCCACTTCTTCGGCCACCCCCATTTTGGCAGAAACGTGTCCGGAACCTCCTGCTGCCTCCACGGCTGCTTCTTCACCCCACCCTGTTTTGATAGACACATGTCCGAATTCTCCTGTAGCCTCCAAAACCACTTCTTCGGCCACTTGTCCAGAAGCTTCCACTTCAGTGACTCCTCCTACCACTACACACTTATCAGAGGAAGTTCACACATTTCCGGTCAATGTTGCCCCCAATAGTCAAAAACCTCAGGCCTGGTATCCATATTCCGCCACAGACCTGAAGGAACTACGCCAGGCTATCAAAGATGACGGTGTTCATGCCCCATGGACCAGGTCCATTTTACAAGGCCTGCTTCAGAACCTTAATACCCCTCAAGATTGGAGAGATGTGACTCGTGCTACGCTCCCAGGCCCCCTCTTCCTGCAATGGGAGGCATTCTTTCGCGATGAATGTTTACAACAATCGCGGAAAAATATTCAAAATCAGCCAGAGGGTAATTTTGATGCATTGTTTGGAACAGGCCAATTAGAAACAGGGATTCAACAGGCGGAAGCCAAGTTTCCAGCGGGGTATTTTGATCAAGTACGCCTGTGTGCATTAAAAGCATGGGAGCGATTAACACCACCCATGGGAGCAGCCTCAGCCCCCATTCTCTCCCTGCAACAAGAACCTGATGAATCCCTCGCTAAATTCATTGCCAGGGTCCAGTCGAGTTTGGAAAGGAAGATTTATAATCCTGACGCTCGTTTTCTCCTTCTGCGATCCATAGTCTGGGATGGAATGCTTCCGCATTTTCGACAGGCCTGTATCACTCTTAAAAATGAACACCCAGATACTTGGATTCTAGCTACACAGGATCTCAGATCAAGCTCTTTTCAAGGACCTATGTTACAGGCCTATGCAGCTACCTTACATAAGCAAAAAGGAGCTTGCTTTCAGTGCGGTCGCCAAGGGCATTGGCGTAACCAATGTCCAGAAAATAGACCGCGACCCCGCCTCCAGTCAGGGCGACCCCGCCTCCAATCAGGGCAACCCCGACTCCAGACAGGGAATCAGAGACCACGAATGCCTTGTCCAAGATGCCAGAAAGGATTTCACTGGAGGAGAGATTGTTGGTCAAGGTTCCATAGGAACGGCACGCCTCTGCCAAATGTAAACAGGGATTTAAACTAGGTATGGGGCTTCCCTTAGCCCCGCCCCCAAGAGGGAAGGAAGCAGGTCGCCCGCTTGGTGCTGTGCCCTTCTTCCACAAACAGAAGCCCAGCTTGGGACCCAATCCATCGCTATACCCACCACGCCAAGTAACAATAACAGAGGGTGAGCAGAAGGAGGAACCCGTGGTATGTGGGAACTTCCAGCATAGAAATAACCGGCTGGAGCAAGAGAACAGCTCGAATTCAGAGCCTGAGATTTTATGGACCACCCCTGTTTTAGAAAGGGGTCACCCAACTATGACAGTAAAGATTGGTAATATTCCTTTTAAGTGTTTGATTGACACGGGAGCAGATAAGACAATATTAAGACAAGCAGAGGTTCCCCAGAGTTGGGAACTCCTCCCAGGACCACGCTTACATGGTGTTGGAGGATTGACTCAGGCATTCCGCACACGAGATTCCCTTGTGTGGGAAGATCCAGAAGGGACTACCGGACGCTTTCAGCCTTTAATAGCTGATATAAGCACCAATTTATTGGGAAGAGACTTGCTGGAATCTTTAGATGTAGTGATATCCTCAGACACCTCTGCAGGACACCACACTCACTCCTGTGAGACTGCTAGACCCAACCAGCACCCCCAATACTAACTGCCACTGTTCGTAACAGAACTCCCCGCTTAGATTGGCTTTCTAATGAGCCTGTCTGGGTGGAACAGTGGCCTTTGCCTAGGGAGAAGCTAGAAATTTTAAAAAAAACTCGTCCAAGAGCAGTTATCGTTGGGACACATTCGTCATTCTCGGAGCCCATGGAATACTCCAGTCTTTGTAATTAAAAAGCGCTCAGGAAAATGGCGCCTCCTCCAAGATCTTCGTGCAGTTAATAAAACCATGCAGGTTTGGGGCTCCCCCCCAAAGGGGTTTGCCTCTTGCTTCCGCAATTCCCACAGGAATTCCAATCATAGCTATTGATATACAGGATTGTTTTTTCTCTATTCCCTTACACCCACAAGATTGTAAACGTTTTGCTTTCTCTGTTCCTTCTATTAATAATGCCAGCCCTGCCGATAGATTTGAATGGGTGGTACTGCCCCAGGGCATGGCTAATAGTCCTACTATTTGTCAAGAGGTTGTTAAATCTGCCCTTTTTCCATATATTCATAAGGGCCTTAAGGTTTTTCATTATATGGATGACGTGTTAATATGGGGAGAATTAGATACAGATCTCTCCGCCCTATGTGATTTTCTAATCCCTGCCTTAAAGAGAAGTGGACTTAATGTAGCTCCTGAGAAGATACAGCTAATCCCTCCAATATCTTTCTTAGGCTCAGAGATTTCCCTAACGCAGATTCGTCCTTTAAAACCTTGTGTTACTTTTCCTTCTAATCTCACTCTTGCTTCTTTACAAAGTTTTCTTGGAAATTTGAATTGGCTTAGGCAGTATCTTTATCTGCCTACGAGCTGCCTGCAACCACTGTTCGATCTGTTAAAAGGAAACAAACAGCCCTCCTCAAAGCGTATGTTAACCCCCGAAGCATCCTTGGCTCTGGAAAAAGTTAACCAGGCTCTCCAGGACATGCACCTCGTTCGATTCTCCCCCTCCTCTCCAGTAAATCTTCTAATCTTTAACTCCACCCCCACGGTAGTGGGAGCATTGTGGCAGAAACATGGCGTTCTCGAATGGCTTCATACGCCAGTAGGCGGAGCTCCAAGACTCCTTACCGAGATTGATGCCTTAGCATTTATGGTTCGCCAAGGAAGAAACAGATCGGTTCAGGTCTTAGGAAGGGAACCAGATTCAATCATTCTTCCCTTTTCTCTCACTGATACAGAATGGCTCATACGCCACCATTCTCGTTTTGCCATAAGTTTAATGGGTTTTCCAGGACAATTAGATAATCATTTTCCCTCTAATAATTTGATAGCTTCTTTACCTCTGTTGCCTCTACTAGTACCTAAACTTTTCTCTCGAGATCCCATCCCCTCTGCTCCTACAGTGTTCACTGATGGTGGAAAAAAGGGAGCTGCTGCCCTTATATATTATCCAGACCAGCAATACCCCAAACCTCCCTTTACTGAACTTCCTGATAATTCCCCTCAGTACAAAGAACTTTATGCTGTTTTCCTTGCATTAAAAGCTGTACCAGAATCCTTCAACCTTTTTTCTGACAGTGTGTATACTGTTAACTTACTTCCATGGCTTGCTCGATCTTATGTAAGAATTGATGACAACCCACTTTCTCCTCTTTTAATTCAAATTGCCTCTATGCTCTGTTCTCGAACCCATCCACTGTATGTTCAGCACCTACGTTCCCACAGCCCTCTTCCTGGTCCCCTGTCCGAAGGGAATGCTGCAGCTGACCGCCTTGCCTCCACAGGAATTCTCCTAGCCTCTGTCTCTAATCCTGCTGACTTTCATTCCCTAACCCATGTTAATCTTAAAGGTCTTCGAGCTCGATTTCCTGATATTCCTCTGCCACAGTTAAAACGTATTCTTGCTACATGTTCCTCCTGTGCAGGTCTAATCAAAACACCTGCTATTCAGACTCTAGGGGTTAATCCTCGAGGTTTAAAAGCCAACGCTCTTTGGCAAATTGATGTTACCCACATACCTAACTTTGGCAAACAAAAATATGTGTTCGTCTCAATTGATACCTTCTCTAAGTTTATGTGGGCTACAGCTCAAACTGGAGAAAACTCAAAAAAGCTTATAAGCCATATGCTCTCCTGTTTTGCTGTAATGGGCTTACCTCTTCAACTTAAAACGGATAATGGACCTGCTTTTACCAGCAAACAATTTAAAGATTTTTGTTCCCTCTGGAACATTACTCATACTACAGGCATTCCGTATAATCCACAGGGACAAGGCATTGTTGAGAGGGCCCATCAAACTCTTAAGGCTCAATTAAATAAAGAAAAAGGGGAAATGTACCCCCCTAATATCCAGCTGGCAAAAGCCTTAACTACATTAAATCTCTTTAATATTTACAAAAACTCCGACCAACCTCCTATAATTCTTCATTGGCAAACACCACCCACCCTCCCAGCTATTAAAGTCAAATGGAAAGACCCACTTGATAAAATTTGGAAAGGACCTGACCCCCTGTTGACTATGGGGAGGGGTTTCGCATGTATTTTTCCACAAAATTACTCCAAGCCTGTTTGGGTTCCTGCCCGCCATGTCCGGCAATACCCACATGATGGTGCTGATATCCCTGAAGAACAAGAAACACTGCAAGAAGACTGGCTGCAAGAGGACTGGCTACAGGATGCACCCCAGGATCCATAATACAGCATGGCAGAATCAAAAAAAAAAAATCTGATTCACAGAACTCTCCCCCCCCCCGAATGAATGTCTTATGCTATGACTGGCCAGTTGTGTTTTGTGAGTGAGTGAGTGAAAAAAAAAAAAAAAATTGAGTGAGTTGAGTGACCAAAATTTTTGTATGACCCATTGTGCTCAGAGTACTCTGAAAGTTAACTGACTTTATATCAAACGGCTGGACGCAGCCATGGTTTCTGGAGACGTCCAGAAACAGTCCAAAAATTGTTCATTCCCCCTTTTGATTTCTTTTTTAAGTCTTGATATCAATATGAAATGTTTAGTCTTAAACTGTGTGAGTAAAGATGGTTCAACTATGACAGTAGTTCTAAATTCACATTTGAAATGATATATCTTATTTACAAGTTTTTCTCCTCCTGTGTGTTATAAACTATATGTTTAATATGCGTGTTTCAAGTTTGGTAAACATTAACTTGACAGTTAAATCGTAACTTCGAAGTTACATTTTTACGAGAAGAGGTAAAATCAATTCATTTAAGTAACTGAGTGTTTAAGGTAAAACTCTAAATATTCAATGTGACAATTCATCATCTCCTAAGTTAAAATACAAATTCTCTATACAGGACATTTTTGGAGGGCCCCCAAAAATGTCCTGTAAGCTATCTTGTGGAAATTAATCCACAACAAATTTGGCATCAATCTGATATTGTAAATGTACCAAAAAAAAAAAAATTGTCACTAAAATGTGTTAACTCTAGTAACCTGAGTTTGCTTAAAAACCCAATGTAAAAATAGTCAAGAATCAATATATGTAACTTAAACTCGGTATGAAAACTTTGCTATATAAAGACTGCTACATGAGGTCACGTAAGATGACCTTTACACAAAATTATAAAGATACCTAAACCAGTTATAATCATTGAGTTATCAATTGTAGTAAACTTCTAATTTGTTACAAAGTTTTTTCATAAGTAATTGACTACAGCTATGACAAGCCTTCGCATAAAGAAGCATCTGCTCATATAGAATCCCCAGAAATCCATCTTGGACCCCTGACCTCTGACATCACCCACAATTACAGCCATCCCCAGAAACCCATGATGTGACCTGACACGATCTGGAGAACCTGATTCACAGACTCCGAAGGACAAGACTTTCCTACTGCCTTTCTCTCAACCATCGGTGTCTGCTCTTCCTGCTTCTGTTTCGCCCATCATGTTTTGGCGGTTCCAGGTCACTCTCTACAGAGAAGAAAAGTTCCGGTGGCCGTCCTCCTCCATCAAGATAGACGTGTGGCATTTATTTCCTGGCCGTTGACATTGGACTGATGCTTCTATAGAACTTGCTGGACACTCCTTTTATACTCCTGGACTTCTTGAAGAATGACTGTAGCAGGCTGACTCGGGATTTTGCAATGCCAGATCACCCCTCTAGCCCCTCGGCTTATCAGGCCCCCACTCCTCCACCCATCAGGCTCACTATGTCTCTTGCTACTCTTACTTATCCCTCCCTGTCTTGTGCTAGTTATTTTTGAAGACACTTACACACTATCATTCTGCTTTCTTCCCAACAGGTTTCCGTTCACCCCTACACTGCTATTCCCCTGACAGAGATGAAGCCTTTTACAGACATTGACCCAGTTATATATGGCCATTAAGTAAGAGGAAGATGTTGGGGAATTGTGAGGATATGGTTGAGCTTGGAAGGGCTTGAGCCTGAGGGGTGTGTCAATCCTGTTAGTCTCTCTCTCCACGGAGAGGTTGAGCAAGGAGGGACAGTAGAACCCCAAAAAAGGTGTGCCTCTTATCAGTCTCCCTGCCTCACAAAGTGCCCCACACTCCTGATACTATGGCAAAAAGTTAAAAAGAAAGGGGGAGATGTTGGGTAGTTGCCATCTCCCCCTGGCTTCTTCTTATCCATATGGCTATATAGGGATTTACTGATCCAAAGGTTTGGTCTATTTACATAAATCACTTTTACATAAAGCACTCCAGGGCATTGGTGGTTCAGTTATAGGATTCTCGCCTGTTCCGCCCCCTCCTTGTCACACTCTGATTTTCACCAGTCACTTTTCTCTCCACCCTCTCTATATCACATCCTGTTTCCACCCTACTTGGAGAGTATAAAAACAGCTGCTCTTCTGATTAAAGACACTTGGAAATTGCTTTCCGGCTCCGAGAGTTCCAGAGTGTATCTCCTGCGGAAGTTGGTGCAGCACGCGTTCCTGATCCCTCTCCCACACAGCAGCCTAGATCAGCTCCAGTTGAGTTCTCTCCAACCCAGAGAGCACCGGCTCGGGAAGAAGTACCCTCAGGCTATCCCGGCATTCCTACATGAGGATAATTTCTGGAACCATCCGTTCCACCCCGGTTCCATGGCTGCCAGTCCTTAGCAACATCGCCCCGCCAGATATTCATCAGGATGCGGCATCATCTAAGTTCATTTCCCACGTCTATGCTCGACCAGACCTGCCAATATACGCGGATATCTTCGCCCACCCTGTCCAACGCTTGACGTCTCGTCACCCAGTCTGGTCCCCTATGCCTACACTGAACTTCTCTGTTCCAGTCTCTTGGAAACAGAGTTGGCAGTCAGCTGAGGTAAAGAACAAACACCTCATCACAGACCCCTGCAGGCGTCAACCCGGCTTTGACCTAGCACGTTATGATTGGGCCCTCCTCAATCGCTATCGAACAGGCCATGGCTGGTGCACCGCTATGTTCCATCGCTGGGGAGCCAGAGACCGAACTGCCCCTGCGGCTACAGACAGACTATGACCCACATAGTCAGCGACTGCCACCTCTCCAGATTCAAAGGAGGTCTCGAAACTTTACATCAGGCTCAACCTGACGCTGTTGACTGGCTACGGAAGAAGGGCAAATGCTAGAAGAAGAAGAAGAAACAGAGTGGGGATATGAATAGACCTGACAACACAATTACAGAAGCCAAAACTCCCACATTCTGCACCCTAAAAATAAATTTGAGCCATACTGTTGTGGGGGAGAAGTGATAGGGGGGAGAGGATCAGAGGGCTCTGAACTCCAACTCCATCACAAACCGGAAAGAAAAGAGAGGGGCATTTGGATGTAGTAATAGGGTTAATGTGTAACCTGGAGAGGAAGAGATGGTGGACCCTTATAAAAAGGGGGAGGGCAATTATATACAAATATAAACAGTTATAGAAATAATAGTTGACCCATATCTGCAACCTTAGGAAAACTGCTGTAGTTTAAAATAGAAGGATTGGGGATTCAGAACTCTGGTGGTGGGACTGGTGTGGAATTATATCCCTGTTAACTTTTAATTTTGTAAATCAATATTAAGTCATTAATAAAAAAGAAAGAGATAGAGAGGAAGGAAGGAAGGAAAGAAGGAAAGAAGGAAGGATAGTTAAGCAACCTTTATCTGTGACCTTGGGAGAATCACTGCAGTTTCCAATGTAGGGAATGTGGACACATAACTCTGGTGGTGGGAATGGTGTACAAACCCCTGTTATTTTGTCTTTTTTTTAAATCAGATAGATAGATAGGTAGGTAGATATATAGACAGACAGAAATATAGATAGATAGATAGATAGATAGATAGATAGATAGATAGATAGATAGATAGATAGATAGACAGATGCCCCCCTCAAAAAAAGAAAAAATCTCAGGGACCAGAGAGCACATTTGCATCAGGTAGGGTGCCTTCCTTGTCACGTGTACAACTCACTTTTGTTTGTTTGTTTGTTTAGATACAGACAGAGAAACATAGTGAAAAAGACCACAGCACCAACGTTTTTTTCAGTGTGGTGGAGGTCAGGCTCAAACCTGGCTAGCACACATGGCAAAGCAGAGCACTATACAAGTTAGCCCACACCCAACTTCAAGACCCCAGGACCTTCATAAATTTTCTCCTTAATAAATACTAAGTATAATTCATAAAAGATACTTTCACCAAATCTGTAACATGATTTAAAATGCTTCTTTCTTTTCTACTTAAGTGAAGGTTTCTAAGGGAAAGGTCACCAAAAGGGCAAAATGAAGCAGAGACAGGAATAAAACCCAAAGGTTGGCAAGAAAGTACATACTGGACTTTTATTTCTGTTTTTTATCACATTCTTTTAAGGCATCTGAATTACATATATAATTTATCATGCATGATTACTAATATGTGCATCTGTTGTATGAAGAACAAAGGTCAGCATTAGGATAGCCTAGATAATTTAGTGATAGAACACTAAATCATTATCATCCAAGTAAAAATGAAATAAATTAAAGAATGTAATATATTTACATATAAATTACCATTTCAAATACTTTCCATGTATCAATCTATAGTACTGTTATAAACCTGGTTCAAAATATGAGCTAGATAAATAAATCATTCTACAAGGTTAATATCACTATCATCTCTAAAACAAGAAAAGACTCTACCAAAAAAGAAAATTATAAAACTTTATCTCTGGTGAACATTAATACAAAAGTCCTCAACTAAATCTTGGCAAATTGAATATGACAACATATAATAATCCCCTAAAATAGGGTAGAACTCAACCCAGAAATGCAAGGTTGGTTCAACATATGAAAATCAATTCACATAATACACCATATCAACAAAAGCACACAGTTATTTCAATAAATGCTGAAGGACATTTGGCAAGATTCAACAACCATTTGTGAAACTGAGAATCAAAGAAAAAATCTTCATCACTTTAAAGGGCATATGTGACAGACCCACAGCTAGTGTCATACTCAGTGGGGAAAACTGAAAACTTTTCCCCTAAAAATCTGTCACTTTTGTCAGAACACATGATAATGTGCCTAAATAACCCGAAGACTCCCAAAAGACCACAAGAAATTATCAATAAGTTTAGTAAAGTATGAAGATACAAAATCAATACACATAAATTCCTATACACAAATGATGAATTAGAGGAAAGGAAAATGAAGGAAGAAATCCTACTTACAATTTAACCCAAAAGGCAAAATAACTTGGATTGGATCTAACAGAGGAAGTGAAGAAATTTTAGAATGAAAACTATAGGATATTGGTAAAAGAATTAAAAGGTTACACAGTAAAATGAAAGAACAACCCCTGTTCAAGGACTAAAGAATATTTTTTAAATGACAATTCTTCCAAAAGCAATCTACTGCTTCAACATATTCCCTATCAAATATCAAATGACATTTTGATATAAATTTAACAATTTAGCCCCCCAAAAAATGTGTGGAGCCACGGGGGGGGGGGGAAGCATGAATATCCAAAACAGTCATTTCTGTATAGAAATTCCACAAATTTAAGTATACTGTAGTCTTTAGGTTCTCTAGGCAGTATTATAAATAGCACTATACTGAACATAAACATGTATTTTTTGAGAGAAGTATTTTTGTTTTTGCTGTTGTTATTTAGTTAGATTCCCTAAGAGTAGAATTACTATATTATAAAACAATATAATTTTTAATTTTTGAAAGATCCTCTATACTATTTTCCATAGGATCTATAATAAACCAATATATATCCCCACTCACAGTGAAACAAGATTTCTTTTTTCCCCACACCCTCACCAGCAATGAATGTTCTGAGTCTTTTAGATAAAGCCTATTGTCACAGGTGTGAGGTCTAGCTCATTCTTGTTTTGATTTACATTTCTCTAGTAAGTGACAATGAACATCTTTTTCATGTGCCAACTCTTCATTTGTATGTCTCCTCTAGTGAAGTGTCTATTCAGGTCTCAACATTAACATAGAAGCACAACCTCTCATTTTCCTTTGATTGGTGTCTAGGAGACACAACCCCAGTGGCTTCAATGTCCCTTCATCCTGTCCCATCCTCTCCTTCTCCAGTGTCCTTTGCATTGGTATAATACACCACACCCAGTCTGAGTTTTATCTTATTCCTTCTGCTACTGTCCTTAATTCCTAAATTACACCTATAAGTGAGCTTATATTATTGGTCTTTCTCTTTCTGGTCAGTTTCATTCAGCATATCTTCAAGTTCTGACCAAAATATTACAAAGGTGATGATCTCATACATTAACAGTTACATAGTACTCTATTGTGTATATGCACCATGATGGGTTATTAGCCATTTATCTGCCTTTGGGTATTGCAGTTGCTTCCAAGTTTGGGTTATTACAAATTGTGCTGCTGTGAACATAGATATGCATGGGTCTTTGCAGATTGGTGTTTTTGTTTTTCCTGGGTATAGTGTTAGAAGAGACTTTGCTGGATCACAAGTTGGGTCCATTCCTAGAGTTTCAATGAATTGCCAGACTGTTTTGCATAGGGATTAAACCAATTTATCCCAATGTAGGTGAGTAGGAGATTCCCTTCCCTCCACCTCCTTCAGTCACTCCAACAGTTGGTGTTCTGTCTTTTCTAATGTATGACCTCCTCACAGGTGTAAAGTGGAATATCACCGTTGATTTTATTCATATCCTCCTGATCAGTGACTTTGAGCATTTTTTTTTTCATATGGTGATTGGCCCTTTGGATCTCTCCCATAGAGAAGATTCTGCCTATCTCCCTTCCTTCCCTAGGCCCCGCCTTCATCTCCACCCTTTCTCAATGGATTGTTTGTCCTTTTATTGCTGATTGGAAAGTTCTTTGTATTATTTTGGCTATCGGGATTTTTTCCAAAGTATGACATAGAAAAATTTTCTATTCCTTCATACAAGTGGAGAAAAATTTTCTCTCTCCCTCTTTACCTCCCCCTCCCTTCTCAATTTCTATCTGTCCAACATAAATAAATAAATAAATAAATAAATAAGGGGAGAAAAAAGAAGAAAATGGCCATTGTGAGCAGTGGATTCACAGTGCTGGCAGTAAACTGCAGGAATAACCTTTGTGGTAATAAATAAATAAATAAATAAATAAATTTTTTAAAATGGAAGAAGAAGGGGTTTTTTGCAAGTACCATGTGTCAGTTTTCATGCTAGAAATTATGTATAGCATTTAAATTTATAAACAATTACATTGAGTGTATGTTGTTATTCCTTCATCCCAATGAAGAAGCTGAGAGTCAGAGCAAGATATATTAGTAGACAGGTCCCAGTATGACTATGAAGGTTACCATTCAAATTAGGATAATACTGAAAAACTTTTCTTTTCCCTCCCTTTTTCTTTTCCAACATATGTTCAGATATTTTTTAATACAACCTGCCTTCTTTTCATTAGATCTTCTTTTTTGTTGTTGTTTATTCATTTGTTTTATTAGATCTTATTTTAAAGACTAGTATTTAAATGTTAAGATAAAATGATGTCATCCATAAAGTATATATATATATATATATATATATATATATATATATATTCACTGGTTGTTAAATATCTTACAATTGTTAAATATCTTACAATTTTATTAATATATGCCACTATACCTCAAAATGTGTAAGGGGGTACTGATAGAGTGTAAAGACTATCGAGGTGATCATCTATCAGGAAGAGCATGTGAGGATTGATTTTAAACCATTTTAACTACAAAAAGAGAAAAGGGGAAAAAGATGATCAAAATATCAAAAAATAATTGCATGTTCCACCAGTGCAGAGATACCTTTAAAATATTCTGTGATACTAGACATTTCCTAATAGCGCTATAATGTGAAATCGCTGAGAATAATCCTTTATACTAGGTTTAACATCACTTAGATTCTTTTTTAAAATACTATGTTGCCTTTTTTATTTTACCACATATCAAGTAGATATCAAAAAGCTGGAATAGAGCCAAAAAATAGCAACTTAAATAGCTTAAATAGTTGTAACAGAGAAAAAAAGTAAATGAGATAGAATTATTTAGTCAAAAGTGTAAAGTCTAAGAGGCAACTTTAAAATTACCTTCAGTACAGAAGGAGAAACATAATGTGAAACTTGGATTCCATGTGGGGTATTGCACCAAAGCAAAGGACCTTGGGGAAGGAGTGGGAGAGAGAGGGTGACATGGACCTTGAGTCCTGGCACATGATGTTAGAAAAGGACCTAAGTTGGGAGTGAAAATATTCTGCAGGCACCTATTATGGAGAAATAGGAAATTCGACCTACATGTCTACAACTGTACTGTGAGCATTAAGCCCCAATACAATGATAAAATTAAAAGTAGAAGCAAGATGGCTGAATGAAGACAACACATAGGCTGACTCTCCTCAAGAAATCTCTTCAGGTCCTGGCATCTCTAAATGAGAGCAGGATTTCCAAGGGCTAGGAGGAGAGAAAATACAGAGGGGATAAAGAGAAACCATGATGGAAAAATTATAACTCATTTATGAACTGGCAAAAAGAGTGCTAAAAGGACAAAGAAGACCCAAGTGGTGAGTCTCCCACCATATTCCTAACTCAATTCTCCAGCCCATATGTGGATTATTTGGAAAGCAGTAATAGCCAGTGAGACAGAGAACCCAGTGGAAACAAACTAGTCTGGGAAGATTCCGGGACTGAATTTCCCAGAGAGTGCATCTTTTGTCAGAGTACAGGATGGATGTCTATGACTGAAGCTGAACTACAGATAGCCCTGAACAACTTGGCTGACTACTTGGTCTGCCCACTGAAACAACCAAGCAGGCACAGCATCAAGCTAGACGAGTCACTCACCACTGCAGCAGAGAACTACAAAAATAGGTATACTTTGGGAACTTGGGGAATCCAGATCAGAACAAAGATCCTCCCCAACTGTGAGGATAAATGTTCTTTTAGTTAATTCCTTCATTTGCTTTCAGTGTATACTTCTGTTTGCTGCGACTGGCTCCTTTTTGCTTCTCTTTTGTTTTGTTTTTCCTTGTTTGTTTATTTCTTATATTCTATGTTTGTTTGGGGCAGGGGAGATTGTTATGTTTTACTGCTGCTCCTCCTCTTTCTTCTCCTCCTTTTTTTTTTTTTTTGTAGCTGTTCCACTCATCTATTTCTCTCTTCAAATTGAACACAAGAGACCCTACCTTTATCTTCCAAAGACATTCTTGTCACCATTAAAACAATAGCTCTGTCCACTTCTGAGACATACCACAAGGTGACTGGCTTCAGGAGTCCAGAAACCAAAAAACAGAGGCCACCTACCACACCATACTTGAACAGCAACACCCAGGACAAAAACTTCATAAGACACCAAATATAATGGTCAAACCAAAATGAAGCAGTGCAGTAATGAATTAGGATAAAAGCCCCCCCAAAAAAAAAATCCCAAAAATCCAGAAGCAAATAAGAATAAGGAAAACATCCAAACATTAATTGATGGTTGATCCAATAATCATAGGAGTAAGAAAAGCATTTAAGGTAAATATTATCAAAAAATGGGGAAATAAGTGAGACTCTGAAAGAAAACATGAACTATCTAAATGTATAGAGCTAAAAGCTGAAATAGCTAATTTAAGAGCCCAACTAGCTGAACAAGCTAATACTGTAACAATATAGTAACAAAATACTTGAATTAAGAAATGAAGCTGAGGGAAATGAGAGACAACAACTGTGGCAGAAAACAGAATTATAAAGTTCAAGGATAAATTAGAGAAAAACAGGAAAGAATTAAGAGAGCTAAGAGAGAGAGAGAGAGAGACTGACTCTGAAAGCAAAAGACATATAGGATGACATCAAGAGAAGTAATATATGCATTACTGGCTTGCCAGAAGAAGAAATAGATGAAAGGTTTGAAGAAAGCATACCAGAGGAGAAAACAGAAGAAAACATTCCCACTTTAAACAAAAGAAAGGCCATAAAGATTCAAGAAGCCCAGAAGTCCCATACAGAACTAATCTAGACCTACCTACACCAAGACACATCACAGTTAAAATGACAAGGACTAAGGATAAAGAAGGGATTCTGAAAGCTACAAGAAAAAACAAAGAAACTCTCTTCAAATTTAACACGGAGACCCTACCTTTATCTTCCAAAGACATTCTTGTCACCATTAAAACAATAGCTCTGTCCACTTCTGAGACATACCACAAGGTAACAAACAGGAAAACCAGTAAGATTATCAATAAATTTATCCATAAAAACTCTAAAATCCAGAAGAGGAAGGCAAGATAAATAATGAATGCTCAATGAGAGGCTTTCAGCCAAAAATACTGTATCCTGCTAGACTATCATTCAGACTAGATGGAGGGATAAAAACCTTCTGACACAAGCAACAATTGAAGGAATGAACTATCACCAAGCCTGACCTGAAAGAAGTTCTAAGAGGTCTCCTATAAACAATAACAACATCAACAAAAACATGCCATATATAAGAACATTCTGAAAAGTTTAGAATAGCATTACAATTTCTTAAATCCACAATATCAGTAAATTTCAATGACCTGAATTTACCCATTAATAGGCACAGAGTATGAAGATGGATCAGCAAACACAACCCAAACATATGTTGTCTGCAAGGATCCCACCTAACTCAACAGGACAAACACAGGCTCAAAGTGAGAGAACGGAAAACTATTACAAGCTAATGGACCACAAAAAAAGTGTAGGAAAAGCTAATCTCATATCTGGCAAAAAGATTTTAAAAAATAATAAACTATGAAAAAATAGGAATGAACATTACATAATACTTAGAAGATTAATAAACCAAGAGAATTTATTAGGAACACTTAGGCACCCAATGAAGGGCCATCAAAATACATCATGCATCTACTGAAAGAGCTACAAAAATCAATCAATAACAATATAGTAATAGCAGGACACCTCAACACTCCACTCTTTCAAATTGACAGATCATCTAAGCAGAAAGTTACTAAAGAAACAAGAGAATTAAATGAAGAGATGGATAAATAAGACCTTCTGAACAATTTCAGAATCCTTAACCCCCCCAAAAAAAAACCTGGAATATACATTTATTTTTCTCTCAACATCAAAAACCAAAAGACTGCATCCAAAAATGGGGAAAAGATATGAACAGAATATTCACCAAAGAAGAGATCCAAAAGGCCAACAGAAAAATTAAAAAGTGCTTCAAGTCATTGTCAGAAAAATACAAATAAAGACAGCAATGAGATACCACTTCACTCCTATGAGAATATAATACATCAGAACCGATAGGAACAACAAATGCTCAAGAGGTTGTGAGGGCAAAGGAGCCCTCCTACACTGCTGATGAGAATGTAAATTGATCCAACTCCTGTAGAGAGCAGACTGAAGAACTCTCAGAAAGCTAGAAATGGACCTGCTTTGTGACCCTACAATTCCTCTCCTGGGGATATATCCTAAAGAGCCATACATCACCATCCAAAAATATTCGTGCATATTTATGTTCATAGTAGCATAATTTGTAATAGCCAAAACCTGGAAGCAACCCAACCCAGGTAATCAACAACAGATAAGTGGCTGAGAAAGTTATGAATATATATCCTGGATAGAGCTTGAAGGAATCATGTTAAGTGAGATAAGCCAGAAAGAGAAGGATGAATATGGGATTATCTTACTCATGGACAGAAACTGAGATATAAGAACAGAAATGGAAACACAAACCAGAACTTGGACTGGGTTGTGTGTATTGCACCAAAGTAAAGAT
The DNA here is from genome assembly GCF_950295315.1 of Erinaceus europaeus. Taxonomy (NCBI): domain Eukaryota; kingdom Metazoa; phylum Chordata; class Mammalia; order Eulipotyphla; family Erinaceidae; genus Erinaceus; species Erinaceus europaeus. The sequence goes on along the minus strand of NC_080171.1, from coordinate 59,098,374 downwards.
CTCTGGGGAGGGGGGCAGCTCTCAAATCCTGGTGCACGAGGATGGAGGAAGATCTACAGGGATGGTTAAAGTGTTTTGCAGAAAACTGAGAAATTTTACACATGCACCAACAACTGTATTTACTGTTACTGTAAACCATTAATCTCCCCCAATAAAAGTATTTATAAAAATAACAGGATAAATCGAGAGGAATATGACTTAATTGTGAACTGTTAAGTGTATCAAGTAAAGTTACGTGATGGATATTAAGACTATGAAATGCCACATTACAGTGAACTCTCAGATTCATATACATGAAAAACAATTAATCTGCAATGCCTTATTTGACAGTTACTTTCCTTCAAGGCAGAGTGAGAAATAATCAAGCCTGTAATCATACAAATCCTACATTCCTTACTGAGATTTTCCTGATGCTAATGTTTATGTCTGATATAAACCAGCAGTTCTTCAATATTCCCTAATGACTATGAGGTAAACTTAAAAAGCCTTAATGACTTTATATTAAAAAAAAAATGTTTGCCCCTATCTCTCCCTACTCTTTGAACCTAATAACTTGCCACTCCCTCAACAGATCCTGTACTGTTATCATTACCTCCTGGATAACCACAAGAAGCACTCAAAAACCACAATGTCAGAACACAGCTAATTGCCTTTGCACATGTTATTTCTTCTGAACAGGATTTGTACCTTTCTTCCTGACCATTCCATCCTCCCACCCACAATCCATGTTACAAACCATTCTCATTCTTGTAGATACATTTCAACTATGCTTCCCCTGAAACTCTAACAGTTCATAAGCAATAGCAAATCTCTCATCTGTATCATATTCCAATAGACAAAATTAGTTTCTCCTTTCTGTACCACAAAGTGAGAGAGAGAGAATAAGAATGAGTGTGTGGATTATTCTTAAAACTCCTGACTTGGCTGATGCACTAAGTACACTGTGAACTCTCTGGAGGTGAAGAGTAAAAGAAGAGGGTGGAAACTAAGCAATGTTTGACCTTTTACTGTTTGATTCTTAGATACTAAGCACATAGAAGGCTATAAAGTTGATTGTGGAACCTATGACTACATTAACCATCTTTTATGTACAATAAAGTATTCAATATTCAATTTGTTGGTGGGGAAAACATATCCAGAGACTTTTATTGGTATTTATTTATTTATTTATCTGTATATTTAGTTATTGTACCAGAGAGTGCTCACTTCTGGCTTATGGTGATGCACAGGACTGAACCTGGAGCCTTGGAGCCTCAGACACCTTTTTGTGTAACCATTATGCTATCTCCTTTAATTGGTCTTTAAATTTACCTTTAATTGGTCCTTAAATTCAATTGATTTAGATTTGTTTTCCAAGTTTCTTTTGAAATCATTTTTACCTTCAAAAAATGGAATCACCAAGTCCTGGAACCTTAGGGTAGGGCACACTTTCCTGCATGCTTCTCTCAATTCATACCAAGTAATATTGCATCCACCGATCCCAACCTAATCATTGCAACAAGTACCACCTCAGCATGCTTCACTTCAGACTGTGTCCAGAGACCTCAAGTGTAGAATGACAACCCTTCAGCTTCATTACTCGGGTGAGACCTTTCCGTTCATAGTATTCTCTAATTCCATTCCAGGTGATTCACTTCCTAACAAAGTCCCAAAAGCTAGATATAGACGAGGTTCTGTGAGAGAGAGCATATGTTCACACATATCCACAAACTAAGGCAAAATATATACCTGAAAGCAAAAGTACACAAAAGTCCGCAGTGAGTACCCCCCAACACTTCATCTGCATTATTCCAGCCTTTAAGTCCATGATTGTTCAACAATTTCTTTGGCTTTGTATGTTAACTCTCTTTTCAGCCACCAGGTTCCAGATGCCAGCATAATGCAGACCAGACTTCTCTGGACAGAGGACTCCACCAATGTGTCCTAGAGCTCCAATTCCCCAGAGCCCCACCCTACTAGGAAAAGAGAGAGGCAGGCTGGGAGTATAGATCAACCAGTCAATGCCCATGTTCATTGGGGAAGCAATTACATAAGTAAGACCTTCCACCTTCTGCATCCCACAATGACCTTGGGTCCATACTCTTAGACGGATAAGGAATAGGAAAGCTATCAGGGAGGGGATGGGATACAAAGATCTGGTGGTGGGAATTGTGTGGAATTGTTCCCCTCTTAGCCAATGATTTTGTTAATGTCTCCTTTTTAAATAAATAAATAAATAATTTTAAATAAAGTTAACTTAAAAAATGGAATCAATATTTAAGTTTGAATGTACTGGAGCAAACATAGACGTCTGATCTGCCATCAAATCTACCAAAGTGTTTGGGACTCCAGGGGTTAAAATGGTCAAAAGAATGACTATATAAAAGGTTAGTTAGGGGGGCCTGGTGGTGGCACAGGTTAAGCACATACAGTACTAAGCATAAGGACCCATGCAAGGATCCAGATTCAATCCTCCAGCTCAGAGTGTGTGTGTATGTGTGGGGGGGTGCGCTTCACAAGTTGCAAAGCAGGTCTGCAGGTGTCTATCTTTCTCTTCCCTACCCTGCCTCTTCCTTTCTCAATTTCTGTCTGTCCTATCCAGTAAAATGGAAAAAATGGCCATCAGGAACAGTGGATGTGTAGTGTCTACACTAAGTCACAGCGATTACCCTGGAAATAAAAAAGAAAAGGAAGGGAGGAGAGGGTGGGGAGGTGGAGGAGAGGGGAGAGGAGGGTGGAGGAAAGGGGAAGGGAGGGTAGAGGGGAGGAGAGAGTGGTGGGGAGAGGAGGGGAGGGGGGACAGGGAGAGGAGAGAAGAGGAGGGGGAGGGGAATAGAGGAGAGAAAGATGATAGTTAGAAAGTGTAAATTTTCCACACCTATGGACACCTAATCTTTGATAAGGGGGCCCAAAGTATTAAATGGAATAAGGAGGCTCTCTTCAATAAATGGTGCTGTGAAAACTGGGTTGAAACATGCAGAAGAATGAAATTGAACCACTTTAACCCACCAGACAAAAATCAACTCCAAATGGATTAAAGACCTGGATGTTAGACCAGAAACAATCAAATACTTAGAGGAAAACATTGGTAAAACACTTTCCCACCTACACCTCAAGGACATCTTTGGTGAAACAAACCCAATTGCAAGGAAGACTAAAGCAGAAACAAACAAATGGGACTATATCAAATTGAAAAGCTTCTGCACAGCCAAAGAAACTATTAAACAAAGAGACCCCTCACAGAATGGAAGAAGATCTTCACATGCCATACATCAGACAAGAGACTAATCACCAAAATATATAAAGAGCTCAGCAAACTTACCACCAAAAAAGCAAATGACCCCATCCAAAAATGGACAGAGGATATGATCAGAATATTCACTCCAGAGGAGATCCAAAAGGCTAACAAACATGAAAAACTGCTCCAAGTCGCTGATTGTCAGAGAAATCAAATAAAGACAACATTGAGATACCACCTCACTCCTGTGAGAATGCCATACATCAAAAAGGACAGCAGCAACAAATGCTGGAGAGGCTGTGGGGACAGAGGAACTCTTCTGCACTGCTGGTGGGAATGTAAATTGGCCACCCTCTCTGGAGAGCAGTCTGGAAAACTCTCACAAGGCTAGACATGGACCTTCCACATGATCCAGTAATTCCTCTCCTGGGGTTATACCCCAAGGACTCCATAACACCCAGCCAAAAAGATGTGTGTACTCCTATGTTCACAGCAGCACAATTCATAATAGCTAAAATCTGGAAGTAACCCAGGTGCCCAACAACAGATGAGTGACTGAGAAAGTATAGTATTCCATTGTGGTATATATATATACAATGTATATATACATAGTATTCCATTGTAGTATATATACGCAATGGAATACTATGCAGCTACTAAGAACAATTAACTCAACTTCTCTGACCCATCTTGGTCAGAGCTAGAAGGAATTATGTTAAATGAGCTAAGTCAGAAAGATAAAGATGAGTATGGGATGATCCCATTCATCAAAAAAGGCTGAGAAAGAAGATCAGAAAGGGAAACTAAAGGCAGGATCTGACTAAATTGAAACTAGGGCACCAAAGTAAAAACCCTGTGGTGAGGGGAAGGGTGGACATGTGGCTTCCTGGGCTGGCGTGTGGGTGGGGGGGATGGGACACAATCTTTTTGTGGTGAGAATGGTGTTTATGTACACTCCTGCTGTTGAGCGCGATGTTGTTGAGCATGGGCCGCGGAGAAGAGAGAGGGGGTCCGGAGCGAAGAGGAAACACAAATCTTTATTTGCGCTGGCACCTCAGAGTTGGGTGCTAGAGAAGCAGGTTGGGCCACGTGGAGGTAGTGAAAATGGCTGCCTCACGCAGTAACCTTTCCTGCGTCTGAACACCGGAGTGAAGCACTGGCAAGAGAGAGAGGTGCGGAAGAAGAAAGACTTTTATAGGAGCAGCTTTCACGAGAATGGGAAGGGGGAGGAGTAACCATAGCACTCCAGGATAGGATGATAACTCTCGTGAGAATGGGAGGGGGGAGGAGTAACCAAAGCACTCTGGATATCGCCGGGATATAGACAATGCCCTGAGGGCACAACATGGCTGAACAGGCACTCCGAGAATGTCCCAACTCTCGTGGGAACTAGCAGTAGCCTGAGGGGACAACATGGCAGATGTGACTGCATCTGCACAATTTCCCAGCACACTCCTATTAAATTGTAGTCATATAAATCACTATTTAATTAATATGAGAGGGGGAAAAGCTGATTGTATGTATAACAAAGGGACTTTTCAAAGTTAACCCAATTACCAAATAACGTGATGTTAACAATAACTATCCATTGTCTTCTTGAACCCTAAGACAGCAGGAGCCTCACATTTCCACTATAAAGCTTAAACTTCCCCCAGTCCTGGAACCCTATGGTAGGGCCCACTTTCCCATATGCTTCTCCCAATTCTTATCAAATAATATTGCATCCTCTGATCGCAACCTAATCAACACAACGAGTGCCACCTCAACATGCTTCAGTTCAGACTGTGTCCAGAGACTTCAGGTGTGGAATGACAACCCTTCAGCTTCATTACACAGGTGAGACCTTTCCTTGCATAGTATTTTCTAATTCCATCCCAGGTGGTTCATTTCCTAACAAAGTCCCAAAACCTAGATATACACCAGATTCCATGAGATAGAGCATATGTTCACACGTATCCATAAACTAGGGGAAAATATATACCTGAAAGCAGTAGTACACTAGAGTTAGCAGTGAGTACCCCCCAACACTTCATCTCCACTATTCAAACCTTTAGGTCCATGATTCTCCAACAATTTGGTTGGCTTTGTATGTTAACTCTCTTTTTAGCCACCAGGTTCCAGATGCCATCAGGATGCTGGCCAGGCATCCCTGGACTGAAGACCCCACCAATGTGTCCTGGAGCTCCGCTTCCCCAGAGACCCACCCTACTAGGGAAAGAGAGAGGCAGACTGGGAGTATGGATAGACCAGTCAACGCCCATGTTCAGTGAGGAAGCAATTATAGAAGCCAGACCTTCCACCTTCTGCAACCCACAATGACCCTGGGTCCATGCTCCCAGAGGGATAGAGAATGGGAAAGCTATCAGGGGAGGGGATGGGATATGGAGATTGGGTGGTGGGAATTGTGTGGAATTGTACCCTTCCTACCCTATGGTTTTATTAATTTATCCTTTCTTAAATAAAAAATAAATTTTAAAAAATCCTGGAGAAACATATTTCATTTATTGCTGTATATTTTTCAAATGTAAGAATATTAAAAGAATAACTTTATAATGTGGCTACACATATTCTCTTCTGAGATTCTATTTGACAGAAACATAAAAAGAAGTTAAAGGGAGTCAGGAGGTTGCGCAGAGGGTTACAGGCATGTGGTGCAAAGCACAAGGACCAGTCTAAGGATCCCAGTTCAAGCCCCTGGCTCCCCACCTGCAGGAGAGTCATTTCACAAGCAGTGAATCAGGTCTTCAGGTGTCTATCTTTCTCTCCCTCTCTCTGTCTTCCCCTCCTCTCTCCATTTCTCTCTTTCCAATCCAATAACAACAACATCAATAACAACAACAAGGGCAACAAAAGGGAAAAATAAATAAATAAATAAATATTTTTTTAAAGAAGTTAAAAAGAAGTAAGCAATGCCTATTATTTTCAAGCCTTACCAGAAAAAAAAAATCTAAAAGATTTATAAGAGAAATCTTTGTAAAGAACTAGAATATTTACATATAGAGAAAAGGTTGCTAAATCATGATATACAATATTATGGAACACTAGGCAGCTATCAGAATAATGATGAAGATGATTACACATTAATTTAGGAATAGGTCTACAACATATTATTAAGCAACAATGGCAACAAATCTTGCTAGGACTCCATCATTCTTTTTTCTCATCTTTCTTTCTCTCCTTTCTTTCTTTCTTTTTCAAGGTTTTCTTGTTTGTTCGTTTGTGTTAGAGACAGAAAGCAATTGAGAAAGATGGGGGAGACAGGGAGAGAAAAAGAGACACACCTGCAGTATTGCTTCACCTCTTATGAAGCTTCCTTCCTGCAGGTGGAGACTGGGGCTTCAACCTATGTCCTTGTACATAACAATGTGCATGATCTACCAGGTGCAGCACCGCTCAGCTCCTAAGACTCTGTTTTCTTTATTTACATTACCTACATAATTTTAATATGGTTACATTAGAGAATAGGATTAAAAAGAAAAAAATGGGGAGCTGGGTGGTAGCACAGCAGATTAGGCGCACATGGTACAAAGCATAAAGGACAGTGTAAGGATCCCAGTTCCAGCCCCTGGCTCCCCACCTGCAGGGGGTCACTTCACAAGCAGTGAAGTAGGTCTGCAGATGTCTATCCTTCTCTCCTCCTCTCTGTCTTCCCCTCCTCTCTCTATTTCTCTCTGTCTTATCCAACAAAACCATCTATGACAATAACAATAACAACTACAACAAGGACAACAAAAAGGGGAAAATGGCCTCCAGGAACAGTGGATTCATAGTGAAGGCAACAAGCCCCTGCGATATCCCTGGAGGCAAAAAAAAAAAATTAAAAACTATCAGATTATGTTTCTAAGAATTGAAAACTTATGAAAATGAACAAAATAAGTGACATTATGAATATGTAAGAAAGTCAAAAATCAACTATTCCACATAATTTTCTCAAATAGATCAAAGAGTAGTCATCAGAAAAAAAATTGCTTATCTGGTTAGTGCATTAACAAAAGACCCTGGTTAGAGTCCACTGGAGGAAGAACTGGTGTTATGGTATCTTTTTTTCTAGCTATATATCATCTATCTAATCTATATATATGAAAAAAATCAACTCAGAAAGGTAAAGACTTAATAAAGGAAAAAGTATTCATTACATACAAAAATGTTCCCAAACTATATTCAATAGTGAATATCATTCTTATATACAAATTACTATAGAGTTCATTTAAAATTAAGTTACATGTTGAGTTAAATCATCCAATTGTGAATTAAATCCCTTTATGTTCTCCACATCATCAGCAAAAGGTTACATATCTCCATGGTTCAGTGGAAATGGGAAATGTACATTGCCAGTAAGTTGAAAATGTAGTTAGAATTTCTCTGGCTAAGATGAAAAAGTAAAACTTAATTTCCTGACCAGATAAAGCAGTACCTGAGATAAATGCTAACATATATCCTAGATTATAGGGATGAATATATCATAGTGATAGAGACATAGAGCTTAGCAGTATTTCTCTATAGTATGAGATGGAAGCAGATAGCAACATCTAGGGTATAAAAGAAGAGGGATCTGATTAGAACCTGAGAATAAGAACAAAGGCTATCAAATGACATATCTAATATTTCTTTTTACTTTATCTATGTTTTTTAACAGAGCACAACTAACCTCTAGCTATTGGTGGAGACTGACCTGGAGACATTTCCATACAAGTCCCATACATTAATACTATGCTATTTCCCCAGATGTTGCACTGATTCCAAGTACAGCTTTTCACATTTCAATATTTCTGAAATTGAGGTAAATATATGACTCAGTGGACTATTGTATATTAATTGCAAAGATTGCAATCTTAATGTTTGCCTTTATTATAAATATTTACATTTTCATAATTTACATAAAGTTTTGAATATTTTTAGGTACTAAAAATCCCTTATCATTGGTTAAAGACATTAGTGCTTCTGATGAAACAGGTTAATTCATCATATCTTTGAAGCTATTATGTCACAGGTCAGTTTTTAGCATTTTTCCTTATCAGAACATAGTCCAATGATATGTCTTCCATCAATAACATCATGAAATATGGGTAAAGTGTGTTTTTAACATTAAAAATTTAAAAGATAAGCTATTGACTTCTTAAAGAAAGAAGCAAGGCCTATTAGCACTTAATATCAACTTCTTGATTACTTTCATTTTTTTAATATTGTACATATGAATAAAATAATATATTTGCCTCTCTTTGTAACTTATCTCACTTAGCACAATTGCCTCAAGCCCAATCCATGTTGTCACAAACAACATCATCTTTTTCATAGCTGAGCAGAATTATATATTATATATACATCTTATATATACACATATATAATCTTTTTGCCCAATCCTTTGTTAATGAATACTTGAGTTCTTTTCATGTCTTGTCTCTTATAAACAGTGCTGTAATGAGCATAAAGGTGCATATATGTTCTTATATTTACATAGATATCTAGAAGTGGAATCGCATGATTACCAGAGAGGAAAGTGTCTGGTGAGAGAAACCAGTGAGATGGGGTTGTTCAAAAGTAGTAGAAGGTTACTAGAAATGTGGTGGTAAGTAAGGTTATGTTATCACACACTTGAAGAGGTGTGAAGCTTTACCCTTAGTAATGTTGTAAATCAGTTTTATTCCAATTAAAGACAGACAGAGAGAAGAAGAAAGGAAGGAGGGGAAGAAAGAAAAATAGAAGGAAGAAGAGGAGGTAGGAAGCTTGTAGAAATCAGTGACATTTCGCAGGAAGTAAGGGAAGGATTAATGGACAAATTGTACTCTCTTGGATCAAAAAATGGAGTGGGGGAGAAAAATTCTGAGAGGCTTTAGAGTAGGATAAACTACACTCCTGGATGTGGTTTTTCCATTTATGTTTTTCCTGAGCACAGTACTGAATCTCTTAGTTTGTGTCCTTCTCTACAAAATAGGCATAATAATATACATATCAAAGACATGTGGGGGGTTAAAACGGTAACATGAATCCATAGTTTGTAAGAGCTTGCTTGGCTTGTGAATGCTTATTAAGCGATAATTCCTGAGATTTCCCAAAGGAAGATGTCATCTTTAATGAAAATCTTTGTTTGAGAGGTTTACATCATCATTCTTAAGGAGCATGAGGCATCAAAACTCACCTTAAAAATGTAAGGATTTAGCATTTAAAACCTAGGTAGTGATCTGACTTGATTATCTTTACTTTTTTTTTAATGTTTTCTAATGTGAATGTGTTCTTTTTAAAATTTCTTTGTGAAGCCAGTGTCATCTCACAAATGTGATTTCACAGTTCTTAATTCCTTTTTTTTTTTTCCACCAGTGTTATCCTTGTGGCTTGGTTTCTGTACAACACACCCAGTACTCCAAATGGACATTATTTTCTTCCTTTTTTTTTTTTCCACCAGTGTTATCATTGGGGCTTGGTATCTGTACAACACACCCAGCACTCCCAATCGACATTATTTTCTTCCTTTTTTTTTTTTTTTTTGCCACCAGTGTTAACATTGGGGCTTGGTATCTGTACAACACACCCAGCACTCCAAATGGATATTATTTTCTTCCTTTTTTTTTTTTTTTTGATAAAGATAGAGAGAAATTGAGAGGGTAGAAGGAAACTGAGAAGTAGAGGAAAAAGAGAGACAGAGCACTACTTTACCACTAGTGAAGCTTCCCCAATAAAGTTGGAGACCAAGGACTTAAATTGTAATGTGTGCTCTAGAGGCTTGTACCCCATCCCTTGAGTCACTTTTTCATTCAGTTAAACAGATAAAGGAATAGAGATAGATGGAAAGATATCATAGTACTAGAGTTTCCCCTGGTCCTATATAATATGTAGTGGTAGAGCTCAAAACTAGCTTTCACTGATGGCAAGATATTTGCCCTGTGCAGTGAGTTGTCCCTCTGGCCTTCTGTTGTGCCTTAACCTCAAATATTTTCATGAATATAATTCTTCCCATGGAGACTACCTCTAACTGGAAAATAGTCACCAGTGCCTGAAGCATCCTCTAATGAAAGGAACAATAAGCAACTTGCAGAAAATAACTCCTATCAGAAGTCATGAATCAGACTGAATTTTCGCCATTAGTACTTTAATTTTCATTACTATTTTTAACATAAAAAGGACTTTTGGGGGGGTTAGGCAGTGACGCACCTGGTCAGTACAGTGCAAAAGTACCTATGTTCAAGCCCCTGGTCTCCACATACAGGGGGTAAGCTTCAGGAGTGGTGAAGCAGAGCCACATATGTGTCTCTTTTACCAGAGCACTGCTCAGCTCTGGCTGATGGTGGTGCTGGGATTGAACCTAGGACTTTGGAGCCTGAGGCAGGAAACTCTATGTATAACTATTATGCTATCTCCCCTACCTCAGGTATCTCTCTGTATCTTTCCCTCTATCTACTCCCCTCTTAATTTATCTCTGCCTCTATCCAATAACAAATAAATAGATAAATAATATAAAAAGGTCAGAGCTTTAAAAAAAATTAAGAAGGACTTTTAAGTGAAAAAATAAAACTAAGAAAAAAAATGGGTTTACGATTTTGAAAGGGATAGATTAATCTCTAAGAAAATTAAAAATTTACTGCACACCTTAAGGACTTAGAGGAAGAGGAAGAAAGGAACCCTAAAGCAACCAGAAGGACAGAAATCACTAAAGTTAGAGCAGAAATAAACAACATCGAAAATAAGAGAACAATAAAAAAGATCAGTGAAGCCAAATGTTGGTTCTCTGAAAAATTAAACAAGATTGGCAAACCCCTAGACAGACTCACTAAACAAAAAATGGAGAAGACTCAAACTCATAGAATTGTAAATTATAGAGGAGATATCACAACTAACATCACAGAAATCCAGAAAAATCATGCAAAACTTCTATGAAGAACTTTAGGCCACCAAGCCAGAAAATCTTGAATGGAAGAATTCCTAGAAGCATATGCCCTTCTAAAACTGAACCAAGAAGAAGAACTACAAAACCTAAATGCACCAATCACAGACAAAGAAATCCAAACTGTTATTAAGAATCTCCCCAACAAGAAAAGTACTGGACCAGATGGCTTCACAAACAAATTCTACAAAACCTTCAGGCAACAGTTAATACCCATACTCCTAGAGCTTTTCCATAAGATCAAAGAAACAGGAATACTCCCTTCTACCTTCTATGAAGCCAACATCACCCTGATACCAAAACAAAAAAGGAAAACTACAGACCAATATCTCTGATTAACATAGATACCAAAATATTAAACAAGATCTTGGACAACCGGATACAGCAGCATATCAAAAAGATTGTTCATCACAACCAAGTGTGATTCATCCCAGGAATGCAAGACTGGTTCAACATACGTAAGTCTATCAATGTCATTCACCACATCAATAAAAGCAAAGCCAAAAACCACATGATTATCTCAATAGATGCAGAGAAAGCCTTTGACAAAATCCAACACACATTCATGCTCAAACCCCTACAAAAAATGGGAATATACAAGAAATTCCTTAAGATATTGGAATCCATATATAGCAAACCTACAGCCAACATCATACTCAATGGACAGAAGCTGAAAGCATTCCTCCTCAGATCAGGGAATAGACAGGGCTGTCCACTATCACCATTACTCTTCAACATAGTATTGGAAGTTCTTGTCATAGCAATCAGGCAAGAGAAATAAATCAAAGGAATACAGATTGGAAGGGAAGAAGTCAAGCTCTCACTATTTGCAGATGATATGATAGTATACATAGAAAAACCTAAAGAATCCAGTAGAAAACTACTGGAAGTTATTAGGCATTATAGCAAGGTGTCAGGCTACAAAATCAATGTACAAAAAGCAGTGGCATTTCTATATGCAAACACTAAATCTGAAGAAGACATCCAGAAATCACTCCCATTCACTGTTGCAAAAAAAAATAAAATACCTAAGAGTAAAGCTGACCAAAGAAGTGAAAGACTTGTATAGTGAAAACTATGAGTCACTCTTCAAGGAAATAGAAACTGATACCAAGAAATGGAAAGACATCCCATGCTCATGGATCAGAAGAATAAATATCATCAAAATGAATATTCTCCCAAGAGCCATATACAAATTTAATGCAATACCCATCAAAGTTCCACCAAGCTTCTTTAAGAAAATAGAACAAAAACTACAATCATTTATGTGGAACCAGAAAACACCTAGAATTGCCAAAATCATCTTGAGGAAAAGAAACAGAAATAGAGGCATCACACTGTCAGATCTCAAACTATATTATAAGGCCATCATCATCAAAACAGCCTGGTACTGGAACAAAAATAAGCACACAGACCAGTGGGACATAATTGAAAGCCCAGATCTAAATCCCCACACCTATAGACATCTAATCTTTGATAAGAGGGGTCAAAGTATTAAATGGAAGAAGGAATCTCTCTTAAATAAATGGTGCTGGGAAAACTAGGCTGTAACATGCAGAAGAATGAAATTGAACCACCTTACCTCACCAGAAACAAAAATCAACTCCAAATGGGTAAATACCTGGATGTCAGACTGGAAACTATCAAATACTTAGAGGAAAACATTGGTAAAACACTTTCCCACCTAAACCTCAAGGACATCTTTGATGAAACAAACCCAATTGCAAGGAAGACTAAAGCAGAAACAAACAAATGGGACTACATCAAACTAAAAAGCTTCTGCACAGCCAAAGAAACTATCACAAAAACAAAAAGACCCCTCACAGAATGGGAGAAGATCTTCACATGCCAAACATCATACAAGAGATTAATCACCAAAATATACAAAGAACTCAGCAAACTTAGCACCAAAAAAGCAAATGAACCCATCCATAAATGGACAGAGGATATGAATAAGACATTCACTTCAGAGGAGATCCAAAAGGCTAACAAACATATGAAAAACTGTTCCAGGTCACTGATTGTCAGAGAAATGCAAATAAAGACAACACTGAGATAGCACGTCACTCCTGTGAGAATGGCATACATCAAAAAGGACAACAACGTCCTCTCCTGGGTCAACTAGGAATACCAAAGGAGACCACCTGGGACCGAAACAAGACAGGACTAGAATGACTACAGGAACCCACCAAATCACCGGTGAGTGCAAACATGTGTGGCTGGTGACAGAGAGGAGCCAAGGGAGGGAGTAAGTGGCTGGTAACAGTCCAGCAGTTTATCAGTTAAGACACCTCCATTCTGTTCCACCAACAAGGGGACAGGTGAAGGGAGGAGAGGATTCCCCAGAGACTCACAAAGTGCTACTCTGAGTCTCCATTGCTACTGTCCTCAGAATCTGGAGCAGCAGTGGCAGGGAGGGACACCAGGGAACAGAGATCTAACCAGGAAACTCAGGAGAAGAACTATACCTAGGTGGCATAGCAGTGGGGCTCTGAAAGTCTCTTTGCATAACAACTGGATTATCTCTGCCACACCCTGCTTTATTTCTTGGTCAGGAGTCAGTAATTAAGCTAAGAAGCCTACTTATAGTTTAAAAGCCCTCAGGCTCTCATAGCCTACAGAGAAGAAAAAGAAAAAAAAGAGGCTTTTAAACCACTGAGCTCCAACTCAGGGATTAACATACTATTGAAACAACTGTTAACTTCCACTTGAACCCTTTAATTAACTTACTTAGACACAAGTCAATCCACGCAATAGTGGCCAGTAATTTGAAAAGTACTGAGAGAGGGAACTCATAACATAATATATAAAACCAATTCTTCTTCTTCTAGCATTTTCCCTTCTTCTGTAGCCAGTCAACAGCGTCAGGTTGAGCCTGATGTAAAGTTTTGAGACCTCCTTTGAATCTGGAGAGGTGGCAGTCATTGACTATGTGGGTCATAGTCTGTCTGTAGCTGCAGGGGCAGTTTGGGTAGTCTCTGGCTCCCCAGCGATGGAACATAGCGGTGCACCAACCATGGCCTGTTCGATAGCGATTGAGGAGGGCCCAATCATAATGTGCTAGGTCAAAGCCGGGTTGACGCTTGCAGGGGTCTGTGATGAGGTGCTTGTTCTTTACCTCAGCTGACTGCCAACTCTGTTTCCAAGAGTCTGGCACAGAGAAGTTCAGTGTAGGCATAGGAGACCAGATTGGGTGACGAGACGTCAAGCTTTGAACAGGGTGGGTGAAGATATCCGCGTATATTGGCAGGTCCGGTCGAGCGTAGACGTGGGAAATGAACTTAGATGATGCCGCATCCCAACGAATATCTGGCGGGGCGATGTTGCTAAGGACTGGCAGCCATGGAACCAGGTGGAACGGATGGTTCCAGAAATTATCCTCATGGAGGAATATAATTTGGAATTGACCAAGTGGACATGGGGGCTACGGAACCATACTGGGACACAGTATTCTGCAGTGGAATAGCATAATGCCAGAGATGATGATCGTAGTGTGGAAGCGCTCGCGCCCCATGAGGAGCTGGCCAGTCTTGCAATGATGTTATTCCTCACACCCACCTTTGCTGCAGTTTTTATGAGATGTTCGTGAAATGACAGGGTGCGATCGAGAGTAACGCCAAGATAGACTGGCTGGGCTTCATGCCGGATTCTAGTATCGCCAAGCTGCACATTAAGCTCACGCGAGGCCGAGGCATGGTGTAGTTGGAAAACAGATGATACCGTTTTTGCAGTGCTAGGGATTAGTCACCATTTTTTACAGTAATCAGATATCAGAGACATGTCTTTCATGAGTGTTTCCTCGAGGATGTCAAACTTGGATGCCTGAGTAGCACAGCAGATGTCATCGGCGTAGATGAACTTCCTTAAAGAAGTTTCTGGAAGGTCATTGATGTAAATATTCAATAGCATAGGAGCCAGAACAGAGCCCTGGGGGAGGTCACTTGAGACAAGTCTCCATCTGCTAGACTTGTCACCCAGATGCAACCGGAATCTTCTCTTTTGGAGAAGAAACGATATAGTGTTGGCCACTCATGGAGGCAGGCATCTTGAGATCTTGACTAGGAGACCACGGTGCCAGACCGTGTCATAGGCTGCTGTGAGATCAACAAAGACAGCACCCATCTTTAAATTCTTCTGGAATCCATTTTCAATGTAAGTTGAGAGGGCCAGGACTTGTTCGCAGGTAGATCTTCCTGGGCGGAAACCAGCTTGGGCGAGTGATAGGAATTTCTCTGTAAGAGGAGAAATTCGTGACAGAAGCAGCCTCTCAAAGAGTTTGTAACACACGGAGAGGAAAGAAATTGCTCTATAGCTGGCGACCAGTGTTGGGTCTTTCTTTGGTTTCAAAACTGCTAAACCAATAAGAAGAAATACTGGAGGAAAGAACCAGGACAAGTCCAGCTAAAAGCCCCCCAGAGGGTGAAGCACAAAATAACAAGTTCAACATCCAAACACTACCTAAGGAAATAATCACAGGAGTGAGTAAAGAGTCTGAAAGAATTATAATCAGAAATACAGGAACAACAAATGAGACTCTGGAAGAAAACACTAATTATCTCCAGGTTATTAGAGAGCTGAAAGCTGAAATAGCTGAGCTAAGAAAACAACTAGTTGAACAAACTAAAACAGTATCAGCACAGGGTAACAAAATAGATGAACTCCAGAAAACAGGAGAGGGCAGAGAGAATAGAATCAATGAAGCTGAAGACAGAATTAGCAAGATTGAGGACATATTAGAGACAACTAAAAAAGAAGTAAGAGATCTCAAAAAGAGATTAAGAGATGCTGAAAACAACAACAGAGTCCTATGGGATGACTTCAAAAGAAACAATATATGCATTATTGGCTTTATTTATGCATTATTTATACCAGAGGAAGAAAGAGAGGGAGAGGAAGAAAGCATTCTTCAGGCCATAATAGCTGAAAACTTCTCTAGTCTAGACAACATCAAAGACATAAAGATTCAAGAAGCCCAGAGGGTCCCAAACAGAATTAACACAGACTTAAAGACACCAAGACACATCAAACTTAGAATGGAAAGGAATAAGGATAAAGAAAGGATCCTGAAGGCTGCAAGAGAAAAAAAACAGAGTCACCTACAGAGGAAAACCCATAAGATTAGCAGCAGACTTCTCCACACAAACACTACAGGCCAGAAGAGAATGGCAAAATATCTATCTAGTGCTCAATGAGAAAGGCTTTCAACCAAGAATACTATATCCTGCTAGACTGTCATTCAGACTAGATGGAGGCATCAAAACCTTCTCAGACAAGCAACAGTTAAGGGAATCAACTACCACCAAGCCTGCGCTGAAACAAGTTCTGAAAAGTCTCCTATAAACAATCAGAACACCATAAATAGGACATATATCAGAACACTCTAAAACTCTACAAGAATGGCGTTAAAATAACTTCAAACTTTGATATCAATAAATGTCAATGGCATGAATGCACCTATTAAAAGACACAGAGTAGGAAGTTGGATGAGAAAATACAACCCAACAATATGCTGTCTACAGGAAATTCACCTAACTTAACAAGACAAAAACAGACTTAAGGAGAAAGGATGGAAAACTATCATACAAGCCAATGGCCCACAAAAAAGGGCAGGAACAGCTATTCTCATATCTGACATGATAGACTTTAAAATAGATTAGATTTAAAAAGATAAGAATAGACACTGCTTAATGCTCAGAGGATCAGTCAATCAAGAGGACTTAACAATTATTAACATTTATGCACCCAATAAGAAGCCATCTAAATATATCAAACGTCTACAGAAAGAGCTACAGCAATATATTAACAGCAACACATCATAGTAGGGGACTTCAACACCCCACTCTCTTAACATGACAGACCATCCAGGCAGAAAATCAATAAAGACATAAGGGAGCTAAATGGAGAGATAGATAAACTAGAACTATTGGACATTTTCAGAGTCATTCATCCCAAGAAACTGGAATACACATTTTAAAATCCACATGGGTCATTCTCAAGAATAGACGATATGTTAGGCCACAAAGACAGCATCAGCCAATTCAAGAGCATTGAAATCATCCCAAGAAACTTCTCAGAGCACAGTGGAATCAAGCTCAACAGTACACTTCTCAACAACTTCTGGGTCAAAGAGGAAATCAAGGAAGAAATCAAAATGTTTCGAGACTTTTATGAAAATGAAGACACAAGCTATCAAAATATTTGGGACACAGCTAAAGCAGTAATGAGAGGCAAGTTCATAGCTATACAAGCACATATTAGGAAACAAGAAAAAGCACAAAGAAAAAGCCTGATTTCACATCTTAAAGACCTAGAAGAAGAAGAACAAAGGAACCCTATAGCAACCAGAAAGACAAAATCACTAAAGTTAGGGCAGAAATAAATAACATTGAGAATAAGAAAACTATACAAAAGATCAATGAAAGTAAATGTTGGTTCTTCGAAAGAGTGAACAAAATCGACAAACCTTTAGCCAGGCTCACAAAACAAAAAAGGGAGAAGACCCAAATAAATTGGATACTAAATGAAAGAGGAGATATCACAACAGACAACGCAGAAATTCAACATATCATGCGAGGCTTCTATGAACAACTATATGCCACCAAGATAGAGAACCTGGAAGAAATGGGCAATTTCTTACATACCTATCAACTTCCAAAACTAAGTAAACAGGAAGTGGATAACATGAACAGCCTCATGACAGCTAATGAAATTGAAACAGTTATCAAAAATCTCGCCAAAAATAAAACTCCTGGACCACATGGTATTACAAATGAATTCTACAAAACCTTCAGAGAAGAACTAATACCTCTACTTTTAAAAGTCTTCCAGAATATTGAAGACACTGGAATACTCCCTGCCAGATTCTATGAAGCCAACATCACTCTGATATCAAAAGCAGACAGGGACACAACCAAAAAAGAAAAAACTACAGACCTTTATCTCCGATGAACATAGATGCTAAAATATTGATCAAAATTCTAGCCAACCGGTTACAGCAGTATATTATAAGATTGTTCATCATGACCAAGTGGGATGTATCCCAAGCATGCAAGGTTGGTTTAATATACATAAATCAATCAACGTGATCCACCACATCAACAAAATCAAGACCAAAAACCATATAGTCATATTAATAGATGCAGAGAGAGCCTTTGACAAAATCCAATATCCCTTTATGATCAAAACACTACAAAAAATGGGAATAGATGGAAAATTGCTGAAGATAGTGGAGTCTATATATAGCAAACCTACAGCCAACATCATACTCAGTGGTGAAAAACTGGAAGCATTTCCACTCAGATCAGGTACTAGACAAGGCTGCCCACTATCACCATTACTATTCAACATAGTGTTGGAAGTTCTTGCCATAGCAATCAGGCAGGAGCAAGGAATTAAAGGGATACAGATTGAAAGAGAAGAAGTCAAACTCTCCCTATTTGCAGATGACATGATAGTATATACAGAAAAACCTAAGGAATCCAGCAAGAAGCTTTTGGAAATTATCAGGCAATACAGTAAGGTGTCAGGCTATAAAATTAACATAAAAAAGTCAGTGGCATTCCTCTATGCAAACACTAAGAAGAAATTGAAATACAGAAATCAATTCCTTTTACTATAGCAACAAAAACAAAAAAAATATCTAGGAGTAAACCTAACCAAAGAAGTGAAATACTTGTATACTGAAAATTATGAGTCAATACTCAAGGAAATTGAAAAAAACACAAAGAAGTGGAAAGATATTCCATGTTCATGGGTTAGAAGAATTAACATCATCAAAATGAATATACTACCCAGAGCCATATACATTTTTAATGCTATCCCCATCAAGATCCCAAGCACATTTTTTAGGAGAATAGAACAAATGCTACAAAGACCTAGAAATTGCCAAAACATTCTTGAGAAAAAAAAACAGAACCAGAGGCATTACACTCCCAGTTCTCAAATTGTATTATAGGGCTGTTGTCATCAAAACTGCTTGGTACTGGAACATGAATAGACACACTGACCAGTGGAATAGAATTGAGAGGCCAGAAGTGAGCCCCCACACCTATGGACATCTAATCTTTGACAAAGGGGCCCAGACTATTCAAAGGGGGAAAGCAGAGTCTCTTCAACAAATGGTGTTGGAAACAATGGTTTGAAACATGCACAAGAATGAAACTGAACCACTGTATTTCACCAAATACAAATATAAATTCCACGTGGATCAAGGACTTGGATGTTAGACCAGAAACTATCAGATACTTAGAGGAAAATATTGGCAGAACTCTTTTCCGCAAAAATTTTAAAGACATCTTCAATGAAACAAATCCAATTACAAAGAAGACTAAGGCAAGTATAAACCTATGGGACTACATCAAATTAAAAAGCTTCTTCACAGCAAAAGAAACCACTACCCAAACCAAGAGACACCCCTCACAAAATGGGAGAAGATCTTTACACGCCATACATCAGACAAAAGTTTAATAACCAACATATATAAAGAGCTTGCCAAACTCAGCAACAAGACAACAAATAACCCCATCCAAAAATGGGGGGAGGACATGGACAGAATATTCACCACAGAAGAGATCCAAAAGGCCGAGAAACATGAAAAAATGCTCCAAGTCTCTGATTGTCAGAGAAATGCAAATAAAGACAACAATGAGATACCACTGCACTCCTGTGAGAATGTCATACATCAGAAAAGGTAATAGCAGCAAATGCTGGAGAGGGTGTGGGGTCAAAGGAACCCTCATGCACTGCTGGTTGGAATGTCAACTGGTCCAGCCTCTGTGGAGAACAGTCTGGAGAACTCTCAGTAGGCTAGAAATGGACCTACCCTATGATCCTGCAATTCCTCTCCTGGGAATATAACCTAAGGAACCCAACACATCCACCCAAAAAGATCTTTGTACACATATGTTCTTGGCAGCACAATCTGTAATAGCCAAAACCTGGAAGCAACCCAGGTGTCCAACAATAGATGAGTGGCTGAGCAAGTTGTGGTATATATACACAATGGAATACTACTCAGTTTTAAAAAATGGTGACTCCACCATTTTCAGCCAATCTTGGATGGACCTTCAAAAATTCATGTTAAGTGAAATAAGTCAGAATTAGAAGGATGAATATGGGATGATCTCACTCTCAGGAAGAAGTTGAAAAACAAGATCAGAAAAAAAAAAAAAAACATAAGTAGAACCTGAAATGGAATTGGCATATGGCACCAAAGTAAAAGACTCTAGGATAGGTGGGTGTGGATAATACAGGTCCAAGAAGGATGACAGAGGACCTAGTGGAGGTTGTATTGTTATATGGGAAACTGGGGAATATTATGCATGTACAAACTATTGTATTTACTCTTGAATGTAAAACATTAATTCCCCAATAAAGAAATTTTTAAAAAAATACAGCAACAACAAATGTTGGAGAGGCTATGGGGACATAGGAACCCTTCTGCACTGCTGGTCAGAATGTAAATGGGTCCAGCCTCTCTGGAGAGCAGTCTGGAGAACTCTCACAAGGCTAGACATGGACCTTCCATATGACCTAGTAATTCCTCTCCTGCGGATATCCTCCAAGGATTCCATAATGCCCAACCGAAAAGATATGTGTACATCTATGTTCATAGCAGCACAATTCATAATAGCTTAAACCTTGAAGGAACTCAGCTGCCCAGCAGCTTATGAGTGGCTGAGAAAGCTGTGGTACAAACACACAACGGAATACTATGAAGCTATTAAGAACAATGAGCCCATCTTACCTGACCCATCTTGGACAGAGCTAGAAGGAATTATGTTAAGTAAGCTAAGTCAGAAAGATAAAGATGAGTATAGGATGTCCCCACTCATCAACAGAAGTTGAGAAAGAAGAACAGAAAGGGAAACTAAAAGCAGGATCTGATTAAATCAAGAGCAGAGCACCAATGTAAAAACCTTGTGGTGAAGGGGAGGGTGGCCATTGGGCTTTTGGTGGTGGGAATGGTGTTTATGTACATTCCTATTAAAGTGTAAACATATAAACCACTATTTAATTAATATGAGAGGGGAAAAGTGATCATATGTCTTGAACTTCTTAAAACACAGACTGAGTCTTTTTAGTACATAGGCTGTCTTTGATATATTGACTGTCTCAAAAGCCTAGACCAGGGAGAATAGAAGCAACCAGTAGCACAGCTATATACAAGATGCTGGGTATTATACCCCAAACCCTGACAAAGGGACTTGCCAAGGTTAACCCAATCACCAAATAATGTGATGATAACAATAACTATCCATTGTCTTCTTGAACCCTAAGACAGCAGGAACCTCACATTTCCAATATAAAGCCTATATTTCCCCCAGTCCTGGAACCTTACAGTGGGGCCCACTTTCCTATATGCTGCTCTCAGTCCAAATCAAATAATACTGCATCCGCGGATCACAACCTAATCAACACGAGTGCCACCCCAACATGCTTCACTTCAGACTGTAACCAGAGACTTCAGGTGTGGAATGACAACCCATTAGTTTCATCACTCAGGTGAGACATTTCCTTTCATAGTATTCTCTAATTCCATTCCAGGTGTTCCACTCCCCAATAAAGTCCCCAAACCTAGATATAGTCCAGGTCCCCTGAGATAGAGCATAGGTTCACACATTCCCATAAACTAGGGAAAAATATATGCCTGAAAGCAAAAGTACACAAGACCATGCAGGGAATAACCCCCAACACTTCATCTGCATTATTCCAGTCTTTGGGTCCATGACTGTTCAACAATTTGTTTGGCTTTGTATGTTAACTCTCTTTTCAGCCACCAGGTTCTAGATGCCAGCCAGACAACCTGGACAGACAACCCCATCAATATGTACTGAAGCTCCACTTCCCCAGAGACCCACCCTACTAGGGAAAGAGAGAGGCAGACTGGGAGTATGGATCTACCAGTCAATGCCCATGTTCAGCGGGGAAGCAATTAAAGAAGCCAGACCTTCCACCCTCTGCAACCTACAACGACCCTGGATCCATACTCCCAGAGAGGTAGAGAATGGGAAGGCTATCAGGGGAGGGGATGGGATATGGAGATTGAGTTATGGGAATTGTGCAGAACTGTACCCCTCTCATTCTATGGTTTTGTTAATGTCTCCCCTCTTAAATTAAAAAAAAAGAAAATTATCTTTCTTCTGCCTGAATCTTTTCAGTTTGTGTTCAATTTCAACTATCACTAGAGATGATAATAGCATGTCAAAACATAAGAACTGATAGAATTTCAGAATCAGTAAATTGGATACCTTAAAGAACACAGATTCATGTAGTTCCTAACAGTCCAGATTAATGACTGAACTTTTTATCTGTGTTCTTATTGCAGACATAGTATTGTGGACAAGAATAACGACTCTTTCTAGGGATCATAAATAGCACTGCCTCCATCTTCCTCTTAGGGTTCTTCAACTGGTATCATCAAAAATCAAGAAATGGGTATTCAGGATATACCTCTCTCACTTATACCCACTGAGTAAATAATGATAAAAAAAAGAAACACAGAGAAGTCCTCTATTCCATAATCACTTAGAATCACTGAGACTTTGAAAAAAAGCTATAAAATAAAATCAGGTGAACATAATGAAAATAAAATGTCAAAGCAGAATAAACTGTTTAAATAAAGAAATTATTTTCTATTTCACTTTTCTCAGACATGCATTGACTATCTACTGCCCTATATACATTTTGTCAAGCACTCAGAACTATTGATTACAGCAAATAAGCACACTGAATTGCAGGACTAAAACAAATGTGTGGAGATTGAACTCATCTTCAAGCAGGCTTCAAGATTCTTTAACCTTACCTCATGCTATCTTCCAATTTGAACATTTTAATTTCAGGCGCTGAAATTTCACAGGCACTAGCTAAACTCTTATCAATTTCTGACATTCAATCCACCTGAAGCATTTTAAGTATCATTTCATGAACAACTTCAACAATCCAATACCTCAACTTATTTCTTTGAAATTAAAATAAAGTTTGAACTGGATGTGGCATATCGCACCAAAGCATAGGACTCTGGGGCAGGAGAGAAAGAGGCACTGGTCTCCTAGACACTAATCAAAGAAAGATGAGGTGTTGCTTGCTACGATGGTGGCGGCGGTGGGACGCAGAAAAAGGAGGTTTGGAGCAACAGGGAACACAATCCTTTATTCACGCGGGGACCTCAGGGTGGGGGTGGGAACGCAGCAGTTGGGGCCGCCTCCTGCTACACGTAGCACCCTTCCATCACCGAGGTGAAAAGTAGGCAAGAGAGTGAGGGGCGGAAGAAGAAGGGCTTTTATGGGAATAGCTCTCCTGAGAATGAGAAGGGGGAGGAGTAACCATAGCACTCCAGGGTAGGATAATAACTTTCACGGGAATGGGAAGGGGAGGAGTAACCAAAGCACTCCAACTATGGCAGGGGAATTGACAATGCCCTGAGGGCACAACATAGCAAGAATGTCCCAACTCTCGAGGGAACTAGCAATAGCCTGAGGGGACAACATGGCAGATGTGACTGCATTTGCACAATTTCCCAGCAATGAGGTTAGGTGGTCAGGCTGTAGTGCAGTGGGTTAAGCACACATGGCCCAAAGCTCAAAGACCAGCTTAAGGATCTTGGTTTGAGCACCCAGCTCTGCACCTGTAGGTGGGTCGATTCACAAGCGGTGAAGGAGGTCTGCAGGTATCTATCTTTCTCTCCCCCTCTCTATCTAACCCCTCCTCTCTTTACTTCTCTCTGTTCTATCCAACAACAACAACAATAAAAACAACAAGAGCAACAAAATGGGAAAAAATGGCCTCCAGGGGCAGTGGATTCATAGTGCAGGCACTTCTTCTAGTGTTTGCCCTTCTTCCTTAGCCGGTCAACAGCATCAGGTTGAGCCTGATGTAAAGTTTCGAGACCTCCTTTGAATCTGGAAAGGTGGCAGTCCTTGACTATGTGGGTCATAGTCTGTCTGTAGCCGCAGGGGCAGTTCGGGTCATCGCTCCCCAGCGATGGAACATAGTGGCGCACCGGCCATGGCCTGTTCGATAGCGATTGAGGAGGGCCCAATCATAATGTGCTAGGTCAAAGCTGGGTTGACGCTTGCAGGGGTCTGTGATGAGGTGTTTGTTCTTTACCTCAGCTGACTGCCAACTCTGTTTCCAAGAGTCTGGCACAGAGAAGTTCAGTGTAGGCATAGGAGACCAGACTGGGTGACGAGACGTCAAGCGTTGGACAGGGTGGGCGAAGATATCCGCATATATTGGCAGGTCCGGTCGAGCATAGACGTGGGAAATGAACTTAGATGATGCCGCATCCAGACGAATATCTGGCGGGGCGATGTTGCTAAGGACTGGCAGCCATGGAACCAGGTGGAACGGATGGTTCCAGAAATTATCCTCATGGAGGAATATAATTTGGAATTGACCAAGTGGACATGGGGGCTACGGAACCATACTGGGACACAGTATTCTGCAGTGGAATAGCATAATGCCAGAGATGATGATCGTAGTGTGGAAGCGCTCGCGCCCCATGAGGAGCTGGCCAGTCTTGCAATGATGTTATTCCTCACACCCACCTTTGCTGCAGTTTTTATGAGATGTTCGTGAAATGACAGGGTGCGATCGAGAGTAACGCCAAGATAGACTGGCTGGGCTTCATGCCGGATTCTAGTATCGCCAAGCTGCACATTAAGCTCACGCGAGGCCGAGGCATGGTGTAGATGGAAAACAGATGATACCGTTTTTGCAGTGCTAGGGATTAGTCACCATTTTTTACAGTAATCAGATATCAGAGACATGTCTTTCATGAGTGTTTCCTCGAGGATGTCAAACTTGGATGCCTGAGTAGCACAGCAGATGTCATCGGCGTAGATGAACTTCCTTGAACTTTCCTTCGGAAAGCAAACTGGCGTCTGTTCAGTGATCTTACCAACAAATCTATTCCTGCAATTTCAATTAACTCTATCCCCTCTGAAGATTCCTACAGATGCTTCCGCCAAGCCATCTTCAAAGCAGCTTCCCAAGCCATTCCTCGTGGGAGACATGCTATCTATATGCCTTGTCTTGATGCTGAATGCGAGCAACTACTAAAGCAGTATGATGAGTCAGGCGACCCAGATGTGGCTGACCATCTCACTGCCTCCCTGGATGCAGCACTCCAAGCCCGCTGGCAACAACTCACGGAAAGTCTGAACTTCACCCACTCAAGTAGGAAGGCCTGGAAGCTTCTTCACAGACTGGGTGCCGGCAGCCAACCCCCTCCCGTCTCCCATCCTCCCGTATCTCCAAACTCAGTGGCCAGTCACCTAACTCAAGTTGGACGTGCTAAGATCGACCCAGTCTGGAAAAGAGAAATTTCCCATGAGTGGTCATCCCACTTCCGGTTATCTTGTCCATCTCCAAAACTCTCTCCCTTTACACTGTCTGAACTGGAAGACGCTTTGAAGAGGGTTAAACCGGGAACAGCTGCTGGCTATGATAACATCACCCCAGAACTCATTCTTAACCTGGGTCCCGCGGCAAAGAAGTGGCTCGCTTCATTGCTGTCCCACATCTTGGAATCTGAGTCTATGCCCAAAGTTTGGCATCGTGTGAAGATTATAGCGGTTTTGAAACCAAAGAAAGGCCCAACACTGGCCACCAGCTATAGACCAATTTCTCTCCTCTTTCAAACTCCTTGAAAGGCTGCTTCTGTCACGTATTTCTCATCTTACAGAGAAATTCCTATCACTCGCCCAAGCTGGTTTCCGCCCAGGAAGATCTACATGCGAACAAGCCCTGGCCCTCTCAACTTACATTGAGAATGGATTCCAGAAGAATTTAAAGATGGGTGCTGTCTTTGTTGATCTCACAGCAGCCTATGACATGGTCTGGCACCGTGGTCTCCTAGTCAAGATCTCAAGATGCCTGCCTCCATGAGTGGCCAACACTATATCGTTTCTTCTCCAAAAGAGAAGATTCCGGGTGCATCTGGATGACAAGTCTAGCAGATGGAGACTTGTTTCAAGTGGCTTCCCCCAGGGCTCTGTTCTGGCTCCTATGCTATTTAATATTTACATCAATGAACTCCCAGAAACTTCTTCAAGTGCAGGCACTAAGCCCCAGCAATAACTCAAAAAAAAAAAGAGAGAGAGAGAGAGAGAAAGATAAGAAGTTATGATTATGTGGTGAAGATTATACTGTAAGCCATTGACCCCTCAATAGATTTTTTTAAGAATGTACAAATTTTATAGTTGTTTACAAAGAAAGTATGCCATAAGTTTGATACCTGTAAGTATGACAGAGAGATAAGTAGTTCAAGTTTCTCTTTTCATATACCAACATTTTGACTGCAGTAAAGTTGGCTTTTATTTCTACTACACAGTTTAAGAAAATGGAAAATTTGTGGCCAGGTGGCCCATTTAGTTGAGGGAACATATAACCATGCACAGGGATGTGGGTTCAAGCCTCTAGTCCCCATCTGCAGGATAAAAGCTTCATAAGCAGTGAAGAAGAGCTACATGTAACTTTTTTCTCCCTTTCTAACCCCCCCTCCACTCTTGATTTCTCTCTGTATCTATTCAATAATTAATTAATTAATTAATTAAAAAAACAGAAAGTCTTACCCTCTCATATTTTAGTATTTTTGCTTCAAAGTTCAGACTATGAAAATTGTATCTCTATACAGTTTCATGAATCACAATATGTTACTATAATTGTCTTCTGCAGTGATTAAAAGTACTATTAAAGAACAATGAAAGTTAATTAAGTAAATCTCTAAAAGTTGGTACTGTTTCAAAAAAAAATATCACTGTTTCTGTGTTACTACTACAAGTTTTTCTGCTACTCCATTAGATTAAAAAGCACCAAAAAGTAAAATAAAAAAGGAAAGGACTCCAATTTCAATCCTTGGCACCTAATATGACAAGAGTGGTACTAAGCACATTCTCTCTCTCTCTTTCTCTCTCTCTCTGACTTAAAATAAACTGATAAATATTTCATAAGAATATATACCTGGAATTAAATCCAGATTTCATTATATGACCCAAGGCAATTTTTCTCCCTCCTCTAAACCTGTTTGTCAATTGTAAGTGGAGTTAAAAATAATTATTTTTTAGGCTTTTTTTGAGGATTAAATGAGATAATTTATAAAAAATGATTTACTTATGTACTCAAAAGATAAGCTTTCAAGAGAGTCTGAAGTTTTATTATTGTTGTTTCACTCAGCAAGTCAACCTAGGCTTATCATTTAAGTAAAGATTTTGTCTCTTCAGCTCAAAGAACAATATTATCTTCAGTGTAGCGCAACAGTACCAAACACTAACCATATTAGCTACTTAAAAGGAGCTACAGAACTAATATCTTCAAGGTGTTTAATCCATACCATACACTTAGCAGAAATATATCAAAGGAAAATATTTCATATGAAGGAATTTACAAACAATAAAACATTACATTAAATGCTTACATTTAATAAAAATAATATGATTTACTGAAAAATGCTTATGCGCATTCCCTTGTGTTCACTCTAAACCTTGTTCTAATCTCATCAAGAAGTTGAGTTTTATTTCCTCTCCTCTTAAAAGTAGCATCACTCAGGGCTATGGAGTGGGGCATCTAGTATAATGTTACTATGGATAAGGACCTGGATCCAAGTCCCCACACCTACCTGTGGGCAGAAGTGTCATGAGTAGTGGAGAAGGGCTAAAAAAGTCTTTTTCTTCCCCCTCTACTCCTCTTCCTCTCTATCAGAAAAGGAAAGAAAGAAAGAGAGATAAAGAAAGGAGGAAAAGAAAGAAAAGAAAGAAAGAAAGGAAGGAAGGAAGGAAGAAAGAAAGAAAGAAAGAAGGGATGGAGGGAGGGAGGGAGGGAAGGAAGGAAAGAAGGAAGGAAAGAAAGAAAAAGAAAGAAAGAAAGAAAGAAAGAAAGAAAGAAGGAAAAAGAAAGAAAGAAAGAAAGAAAGAAAGAAAGAAAGAAAGAAAGAAAGAAAGAAAGAAAGCAAGAAAGAAAGAAAGAAAGAAAGAAGCAGGGCTGGGTGGCAGTGCACCTGGTTGAGCGCACATGTTACAGTGCGCAAGGACCCAGGTTCAAGCTCCCAGCCCCCACCTGCAGAGGAGGAAGCTTCATGAGTGGTGAAGCAGGGCTGCAGGTATCTCTCTGTCCCTCTCCCTCTCTATCACCTCCTTCCCTCTAAATTTGACTGTCTCTATTCAATCAATAAAGATAACAAAAAATTTTTTAAAAAACAAAGAAAAAGAAAGAAGCTCTAGGTATAATAAAGTCATCTAGCAGGCATGAAGTCAAAGCAATAACCCTAGTGGTAGGGAGAGGGGAAGAAGGTTGCACTCTTGTGACTGATTCAAAAAATTGAACGCAGCAGAAGAAACATCACATGACACTCAAAGCTAGGCCATGAAAAGGAATGTCATGTTTTATTATTATTATTCCAAATCATTTTAAGCTAAATAATGGTTTACAGGATAGTTGTTGACACATGGGTACAATCTGTTATCTCCCCGTGATTCCTCTTCACCATCATGAACTCGTTACAGGATGTCCTCTTTCCCCAGAGTCCCACCTCATCTTCCCATAGTTCAGTCCTTTGTTTTGCTGAAATACACTACACCTAGTCCAGGATACATGTGGTGCTTCTCTTTTCATTACTTGCTTCTTAAGTACCACCTATATGTGAGAACTGACATTTTTCCTTCTTCTATCTTATCTCACTTAATATAATTTCAAGTTCCTTCAAAAATATGAGAATCCACCATTTCTTACAGCTGAATAATATTGTGTATATAGACCACAAATCTCTTAACCACTCATCTGTCATTGCATATCTGGGTTGCTTCCAGGCTTGAGCTATTCCAAACTGCTATGAATAAGGCGTACAAAGATATCTGGATAGGCGTTTTTTCATGTCAGATCCCTAGGAAAGAGATAGGGGACATAGAGGAAGTCCATTTCTAATGTTCTGAGGTACCTCCAAACTCTCTTCTACAGGAGTTGAACCAATTTACATTCCCACCAGGAATGTAGAAATGTTACCCATATCTCCACCAGAATTTATTGTTTCTGTCCTTTCTGATGTATGACATTTCATAGGTATGATATCTCACTGTTGTCTTTATTTGCATGTCTCTGATAATTAATGTTTTATAGCATTTTGTTCACATCTTTTGATCATCTAGACGTCTTTGGTGAAGATTCTGTCCATACCTTCTCTCCACTTTTAGCAGAGTTGTTACTGATTTTTGAGTTTGTTATATATTTCTGGTTATTAACCCTCTGTTTGATGTATGAATATAAAGAGCTTTCCCTATTCAATAAAGTGCCCTTCTGTTTGAGTAATGATCTAGCTTTTCAGTTTGACGTAACTACATTAGTTTTTCTTTTCTTTTTTCTTTCTAGGTGTTGGACTTGAGTATTTAAAAGCATTTAAATATCATAATCCTGACTTCAAACTATATTAAAAGACTATTATAATAAAAACTACATGGTATTAAAATAAAAAGAGACATAAGAACCAGGGAAATACAAGTGAGAAATCATGGTCCAGGAGGTGGGGGAGCAGCTAAAGCATTGGATTCTCAACCACAAGGAACCAAGTTCAGTCTCTGGCAACACATGTACCAGAGTGATGTCTGGTTCTTTCTCTGTCTCCTCCTATCTTTCTCATACATAAATATATTATTTAAAAATTTAAAAAGTGGGGAGTCTGGCGGTGGTGCAGCGAGTTAAGCGCATGTGGCGCAAAGCACAAAGACCTGCATAAGGATCCCAGTTTGAGCCACCCGGCTCCCCACCTGCAGGGGAATCACTTCACAGGCGGTGAAGCAGGTCTGCAGGTGTCTATCTTTCTCTCCCCCTCTCTGTCTTCCCCTCCTCTCTCCATTTCTCTCTGTCCTATCCACCAGCAACGACATTAATAACCACAACAATGTTAAACAAGGGAAAATAAATAAATAAATATAAAAAATTTTACAAAAAAAAGTGAAAGCTCATAAATAGTCACTCATACCTATGGACAACTAATTTTTAACAAGAAGTTTCAGAGCATCAAATGGAGGGTATTCTTTCTAACAAATGATGTTAGGAAAATTGGTTTGAGATATGTAGAAGCTTGAAATAGGACCACCATGTCTGAACTTAACAGAAAAATCTACTCAGATGAATCAAAGACATTGCAATTAGACAAAAAACCAACATATACATTGAAGAAAAGAGACAACACTCAGTGAAGTGCCTAGCAATGGTGTGTGTATCCCTTGGGATATTTACTGTATTAACTCAACTACTATACTGAATGAAGCCAATCAGGGCATGAGAATATTATGTGCTGTTGTCTTTACCATAACCCCAGTGGAATGTCTAGTACTGGTCATTACCAATTGCTTCTAAGTCTTTAAATCAAATCAATAGGGTTTACAGTCAACAATATTTATACCCCTTTCCCATATTAGGGAGCTACTCTCTTCCCTGATCCAGCTTTCTGGTCCTTTTGCCTGCCATGACATCATCTCCCCAAATAACAACTTGGATCCACCTGCATATCAGATTTTGGGCTCAGGGGAAAAAAAAAAAAAAAGAACAACAACAAAAAAACTAGTGTAGCCACAGGCCTTTTGGAATATAACTAAAATATGCCTACTAGCTATCTACAAAATGGAGAACCCCCCAACTCTTTATCTGCACTATTCCAGCATCTAGGTTCATGATTAATCAAAAATTTGTTTGGCATTATATGTTAACTCTCTTTTCAGCCACCAGGTTCCAGATGCTAGCATGATGTCAACCAGACTTCCCTGGACAGACAACCCCACTAATGTGTCCTGGAGCTCTGATTCCCCAGAACCTCGCTCCACTGGGGAAAGAGAGAGGCAGGCTGGGAGTATGGATAGACCTGTCAATGCCCATGTTCAGTAGGGAAGCAATTAAAGAAGCCAGCTCTTCCACCTTCTGCATCCCATGATGACTTTGGGTCCATATTCCCAGAGGGTTAAAGAATAGGAAAGCTATCAGGGGATGGGGTGGGATACAGAGTTCTGGTAATAGGAATTGTGTGGAACTGTACCCCTCTTACCCTATGGTTTAGTCAATGTTTCCTTTTTATAAATAAAAAAATTAAATTCTGTAAAAGGATTCTGAGTTGATTACACTTAAAGATTTAAAACTGAGGGCCTGGTGGTAGCACACCCCATTAAGCACACACAGTACTAAGCAGAAAGATGCAGGTTTCAGCCCCTGTTCCCTACCTGCAAGAGAGATGATTCACAAGCAGCGAAGCAGGTCTGCAAGTTTTCTATTTTTCTCTCTTCCTCTCTATTTTCCTTGTCCTCTCTCAATTTCTCTTGGTCCTATTCAAAAATGAAAACAAACAAACAAACAAAAAAAAAATGCCACCAGGAGCAGTGGATTCCTAGTACTAGCACAGAG
Organism: Erinaceus europaeus; assembly: GCF_950295315.1. NCBI lineage: Eukaryota > Metazoa > Chordata > Mammalia > Eulipotyphla > Erinaceidae > Erinaceus > Erinaceus europaeus. Next base: position 59,066,896 of record NC_080171.1, on the reverse strand, counting down.
CCTCAGCAATAACCCTGGAGCCAAAAAAAAAAAAAAAAAGATTTAAAACCAAGTCAAGGAGAAACACATTGTCCCCTTGATCTTCCTGTGCTCTCTTCTTCTTTCTTTCCCACTCAAGCAGCTCCTTCTCTAAAAATTATCAATACAACCATAGTTTTCCAGTAAATTTTTAATTAACTCTTCTGATCTCCTTTAATCCCTGAAACCAACCAACACATAACTAATAACAAAACATTTCTCCTAAAATATTTATTTTTATCCTGTCACTCTTCTATTTAAAAGACACTCAAGAGCTATTGACATACTAAAGTATAAAGCCAAGCCGGGGCCAGGTGGTGGCACATCTGGTTAAGTGCACACATTACAGTGAGCAAGCACCCAGGTTCAAGCCCCTGGTCCCCACTTGCAGGGGGAAAGCTTCACAAGTGTTGAAGCAGGGCTGTAGGTATCTCTGTCTCTCTCCCTTTCTGTCTCCCCTTCCCTCTCAATTTCTCTGTCTCTATCCAATAATAAATAAATAAATACATATATACATAAATAAATAAATGAAACTAAAGTATAAAGTAAAACTACATATCAAATGCTCTAAGCTCTCCCCCAACTTATTTCTTGCATCTTGTGATCATCATTTTCCTATATGGACCTCCTGATGTAGTCAGTGAAGATTCTTTTCTTTATTTTTTAATTATTTGTATTTATTTTTTGGATAAAGACAGCAGAAATCTAGAGGGAAGGGGGTAATAGAGGGGAAGAAAGAGAGAAACACCTGTAGCCATGCTTCACCACTTGTAAAGTTTTCCCCCTGCAGGTGCGGACGGGGAGCTCAAACCTGGGTCCTTCGCATTGTAACATGTGTTATCAATCAGGTGCACCATCAGGTGGCCCCAGTTAGAATTCTTTTCTTTTATTTATTTTTATTTCTCTACTGGAGGATTAATGGTTTACAGTAGACAGTAAAATACAATAGTTTGTACATACCTAACATTTCTCAGTTTTCCACATAACAATTCAACTCCCACTAGATCCTCCTCTGCCATCACGTTCCAGGACCACAGGATTATTTTCTATCTTAATTGGACATCATAAATCTGAACTTTTACTCATAACATCAAATTCTCTGAACCCTTTATCCAGTTTTATATGAGACCTAATAGACTCATGACAGCTATCTTTTAAATATTTAGGATTTTTTCAAAATTCTTGTTAAATCATTGATAGCTTGAAATTGGTCATGGGAGAAATACATTCACCATGGAAACAAAAAAACACTACAAATCAGGGCTTTGTGGAAGTGAAGGGTAGCTATTTTACCAGTACACTATTGCCCTCATCTCTCCACATCACGTACTCAAAAGTCATCCATGTTATAGATCTCAGATAAAGATGAACCCATTTCTCCATGAGAATTTACTGCCCCTTCTTTGTGTATTTTTTTCAGGCTTATACAAGTCTATCTATGCTTATTTGATCTAAAATCTTTACTGTTTGTGCAGAGTATTTTTTTCAACAACTGGAAAGAAGCTGGGGGTTGTTTGTTTGTTTGTTTAAGATATATTCATGAGAGGCAGAGAGAAAAGAACCCTGGTGTATGTGCTACCAGAGATTAAATTTAGGACTGCATAATTGAAAAGGAAGTGATATAGCCACTATAATACCTTCCAGACACAAGAAGCTGTGTTTTATTTTCTTTAATTTATTTGGGGCATGAGTTAGTATGTAGTAGCATGCCATGTGCAAAGTAAGTATCCAAGAATTCAAAATGGAACAAATATTATGGAATCCTTCAAGGAATCTCTGGAAACTTCAGTAGTAAGTCCCATAGACTATACGTTTCTTTCTTTTTTTTATTTTATTTATTTTCCCTTTTGTTGCCCTTGTTGTTTAATTGTTGTTGTAGTTATTATAGTTGTTGTTATTGATGTTGTTGTTGTTAGATAGGACAGAGAGAAATGGAGAGAGGAGGGGAAGACAGAGAGGGGGAGAGAAAGATAGATACCTGCAGACCTGCTTCACTGCCTAAGAAGCAACCCCCCCCCCCGCAGGTGGAGAGCCTGGGGCTCGAACTGGGATCCTTATGCCAGTCCCTGCACTTTGCACTACCTGCACTTAACCCGCTGCACTACCACCTGACTCCCAACTATATGTTTCTTAAGAAAGAGAACTACTAAGAAAAACATTTTGAAATCATACAGTATCCTGAATTTTTCAAAATCAGGTTTGAGATTGGCATGCACAAAATAGCTAATATAAAATTAATAGGAAGAGGAAAAAGTAAATATTTTATACAAACTAGAATATCAAATGTTATATTTAACCACATTTTTCTCTGAGCTTCCAAGCAACCAAGGCAAAATAAATGGGAATATAATGAGTTACGTTATTGGAAATGTGAATAAATCATTACTGAAAAAGGAAAGCACTAATGTAAAAAATAGCATTTCCTCTGATAACTTCTAAAGGACTATGTTTCTGAAGCTTTCTATATAAGATAGAAAATGATGTAATGCATAGAACAAGTCCAAAATAGATTAAATTTTGCAGTGTCTCAGCCACATCTTAGGGCATAACCTCAAATTATAACTCCATCAAGATGTCTCTACAAGAAGCTAACTAGTTCAATTTTATAGACATTACTGGCTTAATGTAAAATAATGAATATATTATATATAAATGAAATGAATATATAGTAGTATGATAAATTACAGTAATAAATAATAGTATATTCCTTACACAACATCACTACAAATTAACCCTTTGATGCAAACACTTAAAAAAAGGTTAAAAAAAGGGGCGGAGGTAAAAGAGGTAAAGAAGGAGGGGAAAGTTATCTGGTCCTTTTTCCAGCCATGACATCATCTCCCTAGACAATAACTTGGATCCACCTGCATATCAGATTTTAGGCTCGGTGGGGGAAAAAAACTAGTATAGCCACAGGCCTTTTGGAATATAACTAAAATATGCCTACTAGCTATCTACAAAATGAAGAACCCCCCCAACTCTTCATTTGCACTATTCCAGCCTTTAGGTTCATGATTTGTCCACAATCTGTTTGGCTTTATATGTTAACTCTCTTTTCAACCACCAGGTTCCAGATGCTAGCATGATGTCAATCAGACTTCCCTGGACAGACAACCCCACCAATGTGTCCTGGAGCTCTGATTCCCCAGAACCTCGCCCCACTGGGGAAAGAGAGAGGCAGGCTGGGAGTATGGATTGACCTGTCAACGCCCATGTTCAGCAGGGAAGCAATTACAGAAGCCAGCCCTTCCACCTTCTGCATCCCACAATGACTTTGGGTCCATACTCCCAGAGGGTTAAAGAATAGGAAAGCTATCAGGGGAAGGGAGGTAATATGGAGTTCTGATGGTGGGAATTGTGCGGAGTTGTACCCCTCTTATCCTATGGTTTTGTCAGTGTTTCCTTTTTATAAATTAAAAAAAAAAGTAGGGGACAGTAATTCTGATGCCAGTCATGTTGGCATTATCTAGCAAACTGAAGTTCTATCAAATTCCTCTCTATCAAGAGCCATGAACAGGTATGTGCCTTGTATATGTGACTCTTAGCCTAGAGAGTCAGAGGTCAAAGAATGATCTTGAGATAGTTAAAGTAATAATTTTATCTAAAAGAGGATTAAAGAACAAGACCATGAAAGCTTTTTTCTCTTAGTTTTATGTTAAAAACAAACATCTTAATGAAGGCTTGGTAGAGTCCATCAAAACCATGAGATAGATAGCCATTTTTGTTGGTCTGAAAATACCCCTCCAATTGGTGATCCAGAACCCTGGTAGTGGAAACAATGCAAAGTTATCTCATAATTTTGTAAATCAATATTTAATCACTAATAACATGGAGAGAGAGAGAAATAAAAACACCCCTCCTAAGTAGTATTGGTCAAATACTATGAGCATTGGAATGCTTCCATCATGGTCCAATAAAATAGTGGAATTTGGGAATCAGGCGGTAGTGTAGCAGGTTAAGCACACATGGTGCCAAACGCAAGGACCAGAGTAAGGATCCCGGTTTGAACCCTGGCTCCCCATCTCCAAAGGAGTTGCTTCACAGGCAGTGAAGCAGGTCTGCAGGTGTCTATCTTTCTCTCCCCCTCTGTCTTCCCCTCCTCTCTCCATTTCTCTCTATCCCATCTCACAACGACGACATCAATAGCAACAACAATAATAACTGCAACAATTTAAAAAATACAAGGGCAACAAAAGGGAAAATAAATTTTTTTAAAAATTTTTAAAATAGTGGAATTTTTGCTAAATGAAAAACTATAGTACCAGCTAGGATGAGTTAATGGAAAAATGAGCCTCAGATAACTAAATGATCTGATTTGTTCATTGATTTTGACCAAGAAAATTAATGAATGTATACCAGAGACAAGAATTTTAACATAGTGAATATGGAATCAATTTTTTTCATCAGAAAATACATAAGTAATTCTGTTTTAAAGCCAATCTTCCCATGGATGATAAAATAATAATCTTCTGTGTTCAGAAAGCATTCCTCCTTCTAGGAAATATAGCCATTTTTAAAAAAATATTATTTTATGTTGCTTTAAACCATAATATTTATTGCATGACTTTTCAAAATATATGATTTGTATTACCAAAAAAATTCACAAGAGTTCATGGATACGGATTAATCCAGAAAATGATTTCACTCAAAGAAGATGTTTCTGGATCAGTTTGACTCCTTCGGATATATTCCTAGGAGATAAATTACTGGGTCAAAAGGAAAATCCATTTCTAGTTTTGTGAGGGTTCTGCAGACTGCTCTCCACAGAGGTTGGACAAATTTTCAAAAAAGTATGTGGACACCTACATTCATAGCAGCACAATTGGTAATAACCAAAATCTGGAAGCAACCCAGGTGTCCAACAACAGATGAGTGGCTGAGAAAGTTGTAGTATATATACACAATGTTATAAAGAATAACAAATTCACCTTCTTTGACCCATTTTGGATGGAGCTTGAAGGAATTATGTTAAGTGAGTTAAGCCAGAGAGAGAAAGAGCATGGGCTAGCCCACTCATAAACAGAAGTTGAGAAAGAAGAATAGAAAGGGTTTTCCCTTAAAACAGAAATTGTCTGAATTTGTAGTATTGCATCAAAGTAAAAAACTGAGTGGACGGTGAGGGTAGATTTTCAGCTCCACTGTATTGGGGTGGGGGGTAGGGACACAGAACTTTGGTGGCAGTAATGGTGTTAATATATACTCCTATTATAGTCTTATGAATCACTACTTAATTAACATAAGGGGGAAATAGACTGTCTCCAGCTTTTAAATGCACAGACTTCAGTTCTTAGTATACATTCCTTCAATCTAAGCACTTAAGGTTTCAAATTAGTAAACTGACTGAATTTTAACATTGGGCAAAACTGATAATGCTCTTCTAATAATAACTTTTTTTGAATTATTAAATCACCTATAATCTTAGATCAGGGAGACCAGAAGCAACCGGTTCTGTCAGTATCTAAGATATTGTTATTTGTAAATAGCATTAAATGACATAAATCATGGTAAGGTCTTGTATGGCGCAGTAAATCCTAACCATGGGATTTTCAAAGTAAATCAAGTTCCCAAATAACTTGGTTATAATAATAATTATGTATTGCCTTCTTAAACTCTAAGATAGCAAGGAACCTTCCTCATTCTCAGTAAAAATCCGTATTTCTCTAATTCCTGGAACCTCAGGGGTTTTGCTCATTTTCCTTCATGCTTCTCTTGATCCAAACCATATGACACTGCATCTGCTGATCTCAACCAAATCAATGCAATCAATGCCACCTCAACATGTTTCACTTCAGACTGTGTCTAGAGATGTCAGGTCTGGGATGGCAACCCTTCAGCTCTAGTACTCTGGTGAGACTTTTCCTAGCTCATAGGACTCCTTAATTTCATTTTGGATGACGAACTTCCTAACAAAGTTACAGAACCAAGATATAGACCAGGGCCCATGAGACAGGGTACATGTGCACATGTATCCTTAAATTGGTGGAAAATATATACCTTAAAGTAAAAGTGCACATCAGTTTACAGTGACTCACTAAGTTCAGCAAGCAAGTAGAAAGACCTAAAAAAGACATCATAACAGTGACTCAGTAAGTTCAGCAAGTAGAAAGACATCATAAAACACTTAACCAAGTATTTCCTACTTAAACCTGGATACCCTCCTCACCTACTTCCTATTCCACTTCCCTCAATCACTCTAAACCTAACCCTGTCAGGTAAAGTAAGGACTACAAAAACTGGATAGGGTTAAGAAACCAGCACACTTTAATGATGGCCCTTTTGGTAACTACTAGGCAACCCCATCATCTGGGGCCCTAGTCAGGGAATCCTTAGAATCCCACACAGATATGATGGGCCTAGACCTCTAAAAAATCTCTTTCTTACACCATCACCGGTCATCTCCATCAGGAACAACATCATAAACCCTCTTGTGGGTCACTACAGGACCGTGCCCACTATGTAGAACGACAGTGTAAAAACTGCCCCACTCTCCAAATGGAGGCTGGGTCAACATATTCTGCCTCTCAAGGAAGACTAGTCTTGAAATGAAGGCGGAGTAGAATGTTCCTAGCTATGACTATGGAATGCAAGCCTAGACCAACAAGGATGCAGAGGTTATGTGGGCTCTTGTGCTAAATATGAATAGACATAGACCCTAGGTAAGATGGATGGGGTTTTACAGTTAATAGTATGTATATACTTTTCTTATGTTTGGGAGCTAGTCTCTGCCTTGATCCAGTTTTCTATTCCCAACTCTGGCACAATACTTCCAGACAGTATTTTTATCCCACTTGCATGTTAACTTTCAGGCTCAGGCATAAATTAGTAAAGTCACGGGACCCTTGGAATATACCTAAAATAGACTTCTAGCTTTTTTCAAAATGGAGACCCCCAAATATCATCTATTTTTTCTGTTTTATATCTTAATGCTTTTCAGCCACCACATTGCAGATGCTCCCACGATGCTAACCTGACTTACCTGGGCAAATGACCTCAGTAATGTGTCCTGGAACCTCACGTCCCCAGATCCCTACCCCACTAAGGAAAGACAGAAATAGGCTGGGGGTATGGATCAACCTGTCAACGCTATGTCCAGTGGAGAAGCAATTACAGGAGCCAGAAATCCTACCTTCTGCACTCCATAGAGATCTTTGGTCCATACTCCCAGAAGGATAAAGAATAGGGAAGTTTCCAGTGGAAAAGATGGTATATGGAACTCTGGTGATGGTAACTGTATAGAATCATCTCCCTCTTATCCCACAGTCTTGTTATCTTGTTGATCATTATTAAATCATTAATAAAAATAATCTGAAAAAAAGAAGTAAGGGGGGGGAAGGTGTTTCAGCTACTCAACTATAAAGTGGACATAATGAAGATGCACTCAGTTAATATATAGTGAGAGTTCAGTCCCTAAGGGTAGGTATTATAGAGCTGATATATTGTACATGATTTATTCATCTGCTATACAGAGAGCTTTAACAGTTTTATCCATCCTTTATCCAGTCATAGATACTGGTTTCTTTAGTTTCTCTCAAATTTCATTATTTCCTCTAAGAAACTTACGGAAGGGGTGGGAGTATAGCATAATGGTTATGCAAAGAGACTTTCACACCTGAGGCTCTCAAGTCCCAGGTTCAATCCCCCACACTGCCATAAGCCAGAGCTGAGCAGTGCTCTGGTTAAAAAAAAAAAAGAAACCTATGGAAGAGTATCTTCCCCTACCTAACACCAGGGATTATATTTAAATCAAGTAATTGCATACAAAGATTTAGATGACTTACCCTCATTGAGTTAGAGTCATTTTGGTATTAGTGCAGGTAAGCAGTAAGTGATGTCCAGGAAAGGGACCCAGGAGACCAAATGTATTCACAATCTCCTAAGTAAACACTTTTTGTTGATACTCTACTAGGAATACTACCCATTATATATTATTCTACTCTCTAAAGTTATTTTATTATAAATAATAAAATTCAGACACCTCTTATTTAGTATTTATTTTGTATCAAGCTCTGGAATATAAGATGAAATATAGTACTTCTTGACCCCTTTGACCTCAAGGAATTTTGTTCTAGATGAGCTGACACAAAACTATAGTAGTCTCCCCTATTATCTTATAATTTTGTAAATTAGTATTAAATCACTAATAAAAAACCTATATTTCCAAAAAGAAGAGTCAATTCTAGTAAATCAGGAAAAGAAGTATAACTAAAACAAGCACATGAAAGTCTTTAGTATTAAAGTCTAAAGTAAGAATGAGACTAATTAAGACTTACATGAAGAAGTAAATGTATCTTGGGATTCAATGGATGATGTGAAGGCACAAATATATGAGTTGTACAGAGTTACTCGTAGAGTGACAAAAGGGGCATAGGTGAGAAGGCGTATATGGGAACAAAACTCAATTCGAAGGGATGAGGCACATTTAATTTTTTAAAGCATATCTGAACAATAAACGAGACAGAGAAACTGGAAGTTGGGCAAATAATCTAGGCAAGAAATGAGGAGGTCCTATGGAAAGAGAAATGCAAATAGAAGGAAGGTATATGTTTTCATTATTTTAGTAAAATCAGTAGAACTTCTAGAAATTTTAAAAAGATCATTTGGAAACAGAGAAGTGTCAAATTGGGATTTTTTTCATCTCCTAAAGTGGGTTTTTCTTCCAAAGCTGCCTCACCCTACTTCAGTATGCACTGAAATTTTATTCCTATAATAGAAGCATTCCACACAGAGAGATGATCTTATGCACAATAGTTATGCTTTGTTGTGCTATAGTGTCACAACTGTAAATTTCTAAATCAAGAGTTTAACTGACTTACAAAGTTGGCATGTACCATACCTGTCCTCTTCCCTCTTTGTGTCATATTGTAGTCATTCCACTCTTGATAATTAACATGACAACTGACCCTTTGACAATTATATTAAATTGCCTGACTGCCCATCCTATATTACATGAAAATTACATGCATGATAGAAAGCAGGAGGCTTTTTCATTTAATACAGTGACTGGAGTTAAAATATTGAGGGTGTCAAAATCTATGGCATCGGGCACTATATTCTATATACAGCTCTTCTTATTCCATATCAACAGTGCAAAGGATGGCTGACAGAAAATCTATGGCTCAGGCTCCATCATAGGAAACATTAATGCAAACATCCTCAGCCCAAAGGACATGGCATTTAACACACTTTCTACAGTGTTCCTGTGCCAAAGGTCAGGGGTAGAGGGATCAACTTTTCCCACATATTTAAGGAAACTGTCCGTCATACCAAAAGTGCAGATAAACACACATGCACACACACTCCACTTACTGTACTTGATTATGAAAAAGGTCAGCTGAGTGATTTGCTGCCAAACACCCACACCCTACCTAACACTAACAATAGAAAGTGAATGGCCAAGGTTCCTGTTTCAAACAATAACAACTATCTAGTCATCCCCATCAACAGAACTGATCTTCCTGAAAGACTGAAATGTAAAGTTGCTCACTTTGAAATTCAAAACCCAAGGGTTTTTCAGATCAAGAAAATAAACTTCTGTGTGCCAAATTACCTATTTATAGTTCATGTATCAATTGTGATGAATTATTTGATAAATAGTGCTGCAGTAACACATCCTCTCTTCAACTATAATATTTTATATTTTTAAAAATAACTTATAGGAAGCTCTATGCCAACTAACAAAGATTATGGCACTTGTCAAATAATAACATATTTGTTTCTTGGCTGTTCTTGATTGGGCATCTAGAATACTATATTATGATATGGGACCAGCAAAAGAGCTCACTTGAATACTGTGCTGTTCCAACGTGTGTGACTCATCTTAGAGCCTGGCCTCACAGAATTGAAGGAAGCTTCAATGCTGCAGTCTCTCGCTCCTATCTCTCTCTTTCTGTCTCTCATTATCAAATATATACATATATATGCAATCAACTTAATTAGACGTTGTACATATTTTATATATTGCCCACGTATAATTTTTTGTTGTTATTGTTTGTTTTTGGTGGGTGGGGTGAACATAGTAATTGCCTTCCCTTTTTTTGCCTCCAGGGTTATCACTGGGGCACAGTGGCTGTACTACGAATCCACTGCTCCTAGAGGCTGTTTATTCCCATTTTTGTTGCCCGTTGTTGTTATTTTATTGTTATTATTGCTATTGTTATTGTTGGATAGGACAGAGAAAATCGAGAGAGGAGGGGAAGACAGAAAGGGGGAGAGAAAGACAGACACCTGCAGACCTGCTTCACCACTTGTGAAGCGACCCCCCCCCCCCAGCAGGGAGCCAGGGGCTCAAACCGGGATCCTTGCTCAGGTCCTTGTGCTTCACACTATGTTGCGCTTAATCCCCAGCGCTACTGCTGTCCTACCAAGGCATAAATTTATATAGTATACAATATATGTATTGTATATATTGTAACATAGCATAAAACATATAAAATGTAATAAAGCTATACATGGCTTAATGATGTTTTGGTGAGCAGCACATATACAAAATAGCTAAGCCATATAACCTAAATGTCTAATATGTTATCTTAGGTGAGTAATTACATTCTATGATGTTCCACAATAAAACTACATAATGAAATACTTCTCAGAACATATCCCTGTCATTAAGGGATTCATATCTGTAATATGTTAGAAATACATGTGCATTTATGTTTACATTTGTCAAAATGGAAATATGATTTTCATATATATATTCTTCCTTCCATTCTGTATGTCCATGTTTTCTCCAAATTAAAATCTGAGTAAAGTGGTAAAAACATGCACACAGGTAGAGAATATCAGATGGTTCTAGTCATGAATGCTGTTTCCTGGTTTCCTTTGAACACAATTTATGGATACCAGAAACTTATTTAATCACCAGTCCTGGGTGATGTTATACACTTACATGTCATCGTGTGCAGTTATTTCAAAACACACACTAGGAATGCACAATGTTTCCTATAGGGTCAGAAAAAGAGAAAAATATTCTTTGTTCCACTGATAGGTATGAATGATGCAAAGAAGGTTAGATTTTTTTTTAAGAAAAAAAAGCTATACTATGACACTCAATAGCAAAAAAGTAAGAGTTTGAATTGAATCACTGACAAAGGATGCTTTTAAGGAGACTTCAGTAAAAAAATACTGTTCTCCAGACGATCTTGCATATATTTTTAATACTAATATATGTCAGTATTGACACTGTTTTGATGGTAAAAGTAATTAAAATGATTCTGAATTCCTGAGATGACTCTATTGACACATCGGATTATACTTAATGTTTTAGCAACAAAGCAAGTAGAGAAAAGCAGCCACCCTATCAAGTCTGGCTTATTATATTCAAGCCTTTCCCAGCCAGAACAGTGTACCTTGCAAGAGACAACTCAAATAAAATCAGTAGGCTTTGAGGATATATATCTGTAGTCTGTAGATATATGTTCAGTATAAAAAAATGCTCTACCTTTAGAGGTTATGTTCATTTCTTTTTGCTGGGAATCTATAAAAACCAGCTCTTTATCGAGGACTCAGAACTTCCTCCCTCTGTAATTCCCTGATGCAAGAGAAGAATAATCATAGCAGCTGAGGTAAGACCTGAAGTCCAGGACTAAAAGCATCAACTATGAAAGCAGAAGGCTCTTACTGTCGATACTTTCATCATGAAAGCAAGGGATCTAAGGTTCCTGGGGCTTCATGAATGGTCACATTCTCATGCAATTCTAAATCTTCTAATCATGCAGTAGGGGCCCATTTATAGAAGGTTAACTGTGCAATTTGTTCAGAATTATTCCCATGGCTGAAGTCAACATGGAAAAAGAACAAAGAACAATGAAGATTAAGTTTTCATCCAGCCAAGGAAGATGCTAAGTATAGATAAAAAATATTACCTAAGCAGGCAATATTTTTATTATAATACTGAGAGGGACTTTTTAAGTAAGAAATAAATACTAATCCTTTCCCTACTGTTTTCTAAAAAGAAGGAGGAGGAGGAGAAAGAGGAAGAGAGAAAGAAAAGAAGGGAGGAAGAGAAGAAAGAGAGAGAAGTGGGGAGAAAAGGAAGGAAGGAAGGAAGGAAGGAAGGAAGGAAGGAAGGAAGGAAGGAAGGAAGGAATTTGGCATATTGGTGGAGAATCTCTGATATTTCATGCCAACAGAATTATACCTTGGAACTTCTTGACTTAAAAGAAATTAATCTAAGACAAGAATTTGTTATCAGAAAGTGCCAACTCTTGTTTATTCATAACTGAATATTTACTTTAACTTTTTGTTTTCAAGGCTTTTTCTTTTTCATCTCATTCAATTCAACATGGAAAAAGATTCTACTCACACCTAGGACTATGGGATTTCCATAACATATTTTTTGTCGGTGTGTTTGTACACAAATCTAAGTGGGAAAAAGGAGATAATTCTCCTTAAAAGACATATTTTGTAGCTATCTGTAGAAAACAGGCAAGCCATTGCTTGCCTAGTACTGGGAATCACAAAGCATTTTTCTGAAAGCTTTGTAAATGCTTTTTGCCCTACAGATAAGAGATTTAAAGTAGACAGAAATAAATGACAGAGCTCACAGTGACTTACCTCTATGGCACTGCCGCTTGCCTTGCAGGCTGAAACTTCAGGCTTTTCACTGTCTCTGTCAGGTCTGGCTCTCCTGCTGCCAGCCAAGATATGATGGCAAGGAAAGCAGTGTGGACAAAAGAATGAGTAGGATCCAAGTCAGTCAGACGCAGGGTTGAGCCCATCATTACCACTTAGCAGCTGTGAAACCCAATTTCTTTTATGGCAAGATGAGGATAATAAACCCATACCAGAAAGTTGTTAGGAGCAATAAAGGTCAAACCAGTATTTCCAACATAAAACTGGTTGCTTGACCTTCCTGAAGCATATACATTATTTTTTGTCACATCATGAAAACACTCTTAATCTAACACATTACACTTACACAGCAAAGTTAGATACCTACCATAGCAACTGACTCATCACTTACATTAGGCCTTCAAATGACCTTCAAATCCTCAGTAGTACTAGCTAACATTTCCTAAAGTCCCTACTTAGTGTTTCCAAACAGAAACCAAAGCTAACAAGATGGTCCCAGCAATGAAGTTCCCATATGGAATGTATGGAAAAGTACTATCACGTAATAAAAACTGCTCTTCATACAGTGAAAGGGTCTCAGAGTTTAGTGATAGGAAACACATTATAGAAACAAGCACATCCAGACCATGAAGAATTTTGGTGCTAAATATATCCTATATGCAATAAGGACTATCAAAGAATTTTAATCAAGAAAGTGTTGTAATTACATTTGCATTTTTAAAAGCTATATCTTCAGGGTAAAGGCTAAATTAATATGTGGTAGAAGGTAGAGACAGAGCGCCAATTGAGCAAGTTATGCAAGTAAAAACTGCTAAAGCAGTAGACATGGCTACAGAGAGTAGGCAATTTTGTAAATAAAATCCAGTAAGTCATTTATAACTATTGGATGATAATGGAGGTGAGCAGTTTAATATGTAGTAGAAAAGTAATATCAGTCCCTCAGACATTGGCTATGGAAATATAAACATATTTGGAGGAAAATAAATTGTTCAGTTTAGACACTGAATCTGAGGTACTCACAGGAAATAGCAGGAGTTGTCAATGGACAGTTAGTTGTATAGATCTAGAAGTCAGAAGCCAATATATACAAGATAAATAAGGTCATTAACAAAAAAGTTTCCTGAACACATGTTAATACCAAACCATCTCCCTCTGTTTTTATTTCTTTTCTCTTTTGTGTGAGATTTTCTTATTCCTTTGATTAAGAATCACTTTCAATCACAGCACAATTAATCAATTATGTATTTCTAATCCCCCACATTATACACCTAAGTTGAAAGAAAAATTAGAAAACTGCCCCCATACCTGTGGACATCTAATTTCTTAAGGGGGCCCAAACTATTAGATAGAGAAAAGAGAGTCTCTTCAATAAGTGATGTTGGAAAAATTGGGTTAAAAAATGCAGAAGAATGAAACTGAACCACTACATTTCAAAACACACAAAAATAAACTCCAAATAGGTCAAGAACTCGGATGTTAGACCAGAAACTATCAAATATTTAGAGGAAAATATTTGATATTTTCCATCTATAATTTATATATATATATATCTTCAAGGACACAAGTTCAATTGCAAGGAAGACTAAAACAAAAATAAACCAAAGGGTCTAAGTCAAACTGTAAAAAGAAACCACCATCCAAACAAAGAAACTCTTTATAGAATGGGAAAAGATCTTCAAATGCCATACATCAGACAAGAGGCTAATAACCAAATATATATATATATATATAGAGAGAGAGAGAGAGAGACTGTCAAACTCAGCAACAAAAGAGCAAATGACCCCCACCCAAAAATGAGAGAAGACGAACAAAATATTAACAAAAGAAGAGATCCAAAAAGCCAACAGACATAAAAAAAAAATGCTCCAAGTCATTGATTGTCAGAGAAATGCAAATAAAGACAACGATGAGATACCATTCCACTCCTGTGAGAATGTCATACATTAGAAAGGACAGTAACAAATGTTGAAGAGGTTGTTGGGGCAAAGGAGGATGCCTGCACTGCTGGTAGGAATATAACTTTGTCCAAATCCTGTGGAGAGCTGTCTGGAGAACTCTCAGAAGGCTAGAAATGGACCTACCCTATGACTTGGCAATTCCTCTCCTGGGGATTTATATCCTAAAGAACAAAACACACATATCCAAAAAAAAATCTGTGTATACCTATGTACATAGCAGCAAAATCTGTGGAAGCAACCCAGGTGTCCAACAACAGATAAGTGGCTAAGATAGTTGTGACCTCTATACACAATGGAATACTACTCAGGTATTAAAAATGATGAATTCACCTTCTTGAGGAGTGTGAAGGAATCACATTAAGTGAAATGAGTCAGAAAGAGAAGAATGTACATGAGATAATCTCACTTGTGGACAGAAGGTGAGAAATCTGGCACCAAGCACAAGGACGGGCGTAAGGATCCTGGTTCGAGCCCCCGGCTACCCACCTGCAGGGGAGTCACTGCACAAGCGGTGAAGCAGGTCTGCAAGTTTCTATCTTTCTCTCCCCCTATATTTCTTCCCCTCCTCTCTCCATTTCTCTCTGTCCTATCCAACAATGACGACAACAATAACAACAACAATAAAAAACAAAAAGGGAATAAATATATATAAAAGAAGGTGAGAAATCAGAACAGAAAGGGGAAACATCAATTAAAACTTGGATTGGTTTTAGTGTATTGCCCCAAATTAAAGGACTCTGGGGGCAGGTGATGGTGCATGATAGTGGAGGAGGGCCAAGACTGAGAATGAAAATATTTTGCAGAAAACTGAGAAATTCTACACATGTACCAATAACAACAGTATTTACTCTAAACCATTAATTACCCCAATTGAAAAAAGAAAAAAAAAAAAGAAAGTAAAGCAATAACACTATCCAATTTTAATACAACCAATTTAGTCAATTTTTGCTGTGTGTGAGCAGTTGCTCTACACAAGTTAAAGAAACACTGGAGATGGGGGTGGCAGTGGCATACCTGGTTAAGCAAACATCCTACCATGTGCAAGGACCCAGTGTTCAAACCCCTATTCCCCACTTGCAGTGTCACAAGCAGTTAACCAGTGCTGCAGGTATCTCCCTTCCTCTCTGTCATCCCAGCCCCTCTCAATTTCTGTCTCTACCCAATAAAAATATAAATAAATCTTTAATGGAGCTTGGAGGAATAATGTTAAGTGAGATAAGACAGACAGAGAAAGATGAATACAGAATGATCTCACTCATGGACAGAAGGTGAGAAATGAGGACAGAAAGGGGTAACACAGAGTGAAACTTGGACAGGGTTTGAGGTGTACTGTACTAATCAATGTAAAGGACTTTGGGTAATGGGGGGGGGCTTTCAGGTCCTAGTGCATGATGGTGGTGGAGGGAAGCTGAGAGGGTGTTTTGCTGGAAATCAATAAATTTTACACAGGTACCAACAACTGTATTTACTCTAAACCTTTAAAAAAACTCCATGAAAATAAATAAATATAATAAAATAAAAATTTTAAAAAAGAAATACTGGATTTGAAATTGTGAAAAAGTAGTTTCTTACTTTCCACCTTGCTGAATTACTAAAAAGGATAACCAGTGTTTCATTATGTTAATATACTCACACATAATAGTAAAACAGGACTGCATATCTTACTTCTTACTTTTTATAAAATGATTATGAATAAAATCACTTGTATTCACATTATAGAAACACTGGAGATAGGACATTTGGAATTGCTAACACATCAGTTTGGAACTTTACATAAGACCCATCTTTGGGATGGAATATGCACAGCTCTTTCCAGTCTTGCAGGGTCAGAGTTGACGGTGTGGAGAATCTACTCCAAACGACAAATTATTTTGAATTGGACACACATGCCACGCATTTATGGCCAGGCTAGCATTGAACCTATCACATGTCCAGTCAACAAATGCAGGATAAAATGATTTTTCTCCCCTCAGGCATTTTGCCACAGAAAAACCATGATGAAAGTTTTTCTCTGGTATTATATTTTGTGGGAGGAGAGAGGTTCATTTCAAATTAATTTATGATGTGTGAAAAGTGCTAGAAACATGCTCCACTGCACCTAGAAGCATGCTATGTGCGCACACTCCCTTGTAAAATCCATTTGAGGGACTCTCAGGGAGGAATAAAGCTCCCTGCTCCTGGGTCAGGCTGCCAGCACTAGCTACTAGTATTCAGAACCAAGGAATTAATTTGAGAAATCAAAGAGGCCTATCACCTGGAGAGACCTGGAAAACCAGCACTAAATACCATGCTGGTATCTAAAGGCTGAATCCTGACTAATCTCAATCCACTAGAAGTATTGCCCAGGCCAGTGAAAAAATGTTTTTGAAAAACAAACCAAGTCCCTTTCTTTTACAAAGTCTCATTTTTCATTATTGGAGTCTGTGCAGGGCTACAGTCAGTTTTTCATCCAGTTTTTCACTAATACAACGTTTGTCAATAGTCAGTTGGTCCCATTTGATCCAGGGCTTACACATAGCAAGGGACTTCGTTACAATCACCTAATGTGTCAGGCCCTGATTAAAGTTGTTTTTCCTGCAGGGTTTATGGATCCATATCTATTTTGCTGCTCTCCAGCTGTCTCATAACTCAACTATGAAGTTTTCCTTCAAAGCTAGGTTTTTTTGGTTGGCACCTGTTTTTTACACAACAATATTACTACTATACGCAGTTACAAAATGACTTTTTGAGAGATTTGTAAACTTTTCTTCATAGCAGTTCACACTCACCACATATCTAAGCCAAATTAATTAGCAGAGAAAAAGAGAACAGAAGATCCTGGCATCAAACCCAAGCATGTAGCCTTCAGGACTCCTCTAATTTTTATTATAAATAGTATTGTACTGGCAAAGTTGAACAAGTTGCAAAGTAGAGACATTTTTTTTTTTTTTTTTTTTAGGAATTCTTGACAAGGAGGAAAGCAGTAGTATTATAGAATCCAGAATTCCTTTCCATAAGTTTAGGTAAATATTTGTTCTGAAACTGTGAATGGCATATGTCTCACAGACAAGGTAAGAAGAGGCAGAGAATAAGTAAACCAAAATTAATGTTACAGACCAGAACACGTATCGATGAATCGTCAACTTAGAACAAATGATTCTTAAAGATTATTAGTTAAGGTAGAATCTGTATATAAAGAGTTAGGTAAATTATATGTTGAAGTTAAAACAAAGGACAAAATTTCCATACCAGACACCAGGACCTATCTGACTGAATTAGAGTTTAAGGTAAGTTTGGGGACCAAAGTAAATAAGCAATAATAGTAAAGATGCAAATAGCCAGGTAAAAAAAAAAAAAAACAGGTTATCTGAGAGTCAAGTACACAGAAAACTTTCCAAACTCAAAGGATAAAGAAGGCAGATTAGAAAATAAACGTTGTGGGGATCGGGCAGTAGCACAGTGTGTTAAGCGCATGTGGTGTGAAGCCCAAAGACCTGCATAAGGATCCAGGTTTGAGCCCCCAGCTCCCCACCTGCAGGGGAGTCACTTCCCAGGCGGTGAAGCAGGTAGGCAAGTGTCTTTCTCTCTCCTCCTCCCTGTCTTCCTCCTCTCTCCATTTCTCTCTGTCCTATCCAACAATAAATGACATCAACAACAACAATAATAACCACAACAAGGCTACAAAAATGACCTCCAGGAGCAGCGGATTCATGGTGCAGGCACTGAGCCCCAGCAATTAACCCTGGAGAAAGAAAGAAACATTGTCGTAGCCACAGGCTGCTACTAACAATTATCTATCGCAGTATACAGTCTTAGCAATTCTACAAGGGAATGAAACAATTTTGTAGCAGACCAGCCTGTGAAAAATAAATAACTACATCTGGACAAATGAAGGCAAATGCTTAGATAAAATGAACAAAATAATTTCACATAAGAAGGTCATCACTCAGTCAGCTTTTCTTTTGTTTTTTCCTTTGTTGTTGGAGGTGAGCTTACTTGAAATGGACACTGCCCTCTAATTTTTAAATCCATTCTCTGAACCCCATTTTTAGAAATCTGTACTTTTCTTCTTCAGTTCATACCATTTATTCTGTCTTCCCAAAGCCCTGGGTGGGTGGAGTAGCATTAGATGTGTGATTCAACCAAGGAATGTGGAATAGATAAGGAAGGACAGAAAATCAAAGAGTTCAGGTTTTAATTACTACTGAACAATCTATTGAGAGTTGGACTGTGGGGAAACCTCTAAACGTGGAGAATGGCTCTAGAATCCTTATTTTAAACATACTAGGGGAAATAGTGGGGTAGATAGCATAATGGTTAACACAAAGAGACTCTCATGCCTGACGTTCCAAAGTCAAGCAGTGCTCTAGTAAGAAAGAAAAAAAAAATTCTAATCAGAATGGTAATATTTATATTTAAAAGAAGACTATTCAAGAAAATGTGTTTTCTCAGGAGTGAATTACTTTAATAAATATGACAACAAATTTGTTTTATTTTATTTTTGCCTCAAGGGTTATGACTTGGGCTCGGTGGCTGCACTACAAATCCACTACTCCTACCTCCTGGAGGCCATTGTTGGTGGTGGTGGTGGTGCTGTTATTATTGTTGTTGTTGGATAGCACAGAGAGAAATTGAGAAAGGAGGGGAAGACAGAGGGGGGAGAGAACAACAGACATCTGCTGACCTGCTACACTGCTTGTGAAATGACCCCCTACATGAGAGGAGCTGGGAACTCAAACCGGGATCCTTTAGCTTCGCACTCTGTATGAGTGCTTAACCCAGTGTGCTTAGCCCAATGCACTACCCCCCGACCCCTGACAACAGATCTTTTAGCTATCAAGTTCCAGTAAAAATTATTTGTCATTCTCCTCTAGGAACATACCTGAAATAGACTTCCTAGCTTTTTTTCATCCTAAAATCCCTATTCTCATCTGTTTTACTCCTACATTTTGGTTCCTGTTTATTAAACATTTTTTCCTGCTATATACCTTACTGCCTTTTAGCCACCAAGTTGCAGATGCTACCATGATTTCATGCTGACTTCCCCGAGCAGATGACCTCACCAATGTGTCATAAGGCCTCGCTTTTCCACATCCCTACACCACTAGTGAATGACAGAAACAGGCTGGGGATCCATCTGCCAGTGCCCATGTCCAGTGGAGAAGCAAATAGAGAAGCCAGAACTTCCACCTTCTGCACCCCATAAAGAATTTTGGGCCGTACTCTCAGAGTGGTATATGTTAGGTGGTAAATGTTAGGGGAATATGACCAAAGGGCTAGGAACTCCAATTCCATAAGGACCCCGAGAGAAAAAAAAAGGGGGGGGGGAAGGAAGGAAGGAAGGAAGGAATGAAGGAGAAAAAGAGAGAAGAAAAAGAGAGGAGAGGAAAGAAGGCAGGCAGGCAGGCAGGGAGGAAGAAGAAGGAAGGATGGAAGGAAGGACACTCAGAAGTAGTAGGTGTGGGGAGTCTGAGGTAGCGCTGCAGATTAAGCGCACGTGGCGCAAAGCGCAAGGACCCGCCTAAGGATCCGGGTGGTGAAGCAGGTCTGTATGTGTCTATCTTTCTCTCCCCCTCTGTCTTCCCCTCCTCTCTCCATTTCTCTCTGTCCTATCCACCATCGATGACATCAACAACAACAAAACAACAAGGGCAACAAAAGGGAATAAATAAAAAAAAGATAGAAAGAAATTTAAAAACAAAAAAAAGTAATAGGTGTGACTTAAAAGGGAAGAGAAGGCAGGACCATAGAAGAAATGGGACACAAAACTCTGGTGGTGGAAAAGGTGTGGAATTATCCCGTTATCTTATAACTTTGTAAATCAATATTAAAACAGTAATAAACATTTTTAAATTTTTTCTCTTTGATTATGAACCACTTCAATTATTACTACCACAATAAACTAAATTGATAATAATGTTAATATTTCACTTTTTTAATATGTATTTCCTTTTTGTTGCTCTTGTTTTTATTGTTGTTGTAGTTATTATTGTTGTTGATGTCGTCGTTGAATAGGACAGAGAGAAATGGAGAGAGGAGGGGAAGACAGAGGAGGGAGAGAAAGGCAGACAACTGCAGACCTGCTTCACTGCCTGTGAAGCGATGCTCCAGCAGGTGGGGAGCCAGGGACTTGAACCCAGATTCTCACTCCGGTTGTTGCACTTTGCACCACGTGCACTTAACCTGCTGTGCTACTGCCCACTCCCAATATTTCACTTTTAAGATTTACATTTTGACATGACTTTTCCCTCTATTTTTTGTCTGTAATGAAGAACAAACAAGTATCAACTGATTGTTTATGACATTTGAAAGAACAATTATAGACTTTGAAGATTAATAATTACTTCTGGGGCTGGGTGGTGGCGCACCTGGTTGAGTGCACATGGTACAATGCACAAGGACCCAGGTTCAAGCCCCCAGTCCCCACCTGCAGGGGAAAAGCTTTAGAAGTGGTGAAGTAGTGCTGTAGGTGTCTCTCTATCTCCCATCCTCTCTACTCCTCCCTTCCCTCTTGATTTCTGACTGTCTCTATCCAATAAATAAGTAGATATAATAAAAAATTAAAGAAAAAATATTTCTAGGATTATCAAATTAAAGTTTGATATGAGGCTCTCTTAACTTTTCTCTGAGCTATCTCTTTCGTGATGCTGAGAAATAAGATATAATCTGTTTCATATTTCTGTTTGTAGTCAGAATTATATCAAGGAAAATAGCTCCTTGGGGGAATGGAGAAATTTTATTCTTTAACCTATTAATTTACTAACAGAATAGACTTGTAAGTAGTTATAGAAGAGGAAAACATGTTATTCTATTTACTAATAAACTAAAAAATATCTCTACAAAGATATCTTCATAGCACATTAAAATAAATCTTTAATTTTGTTTTAAAGGAAATTTATTTCAGTCATTTTATTGATAATTATTTCCAAGAAAAGTCATTTTCTTTATTTTTTGCCTCCAGTCTTCCGGGCTCAGTGCTGGCACTACGAATCTGGTGGCCTTTTTTTTTTTTAATAGAACAGAGAGAAATTGAGAGGGGAGAAGAAGCTAGAGAGAGGAGGAGAGAAGGATAGACACCTGCAGGCCTGCTTCACAGCTCATGAAACATTCTCTGCAGGTGGGGAGCAGGGGGCTCAAACACAGGTCCTTGCATACATCCTTGATATATATATATATATATATATATATATATATATATATATATATCAAAATCCATTGACTCAGGTGTTCTAGTTTGACTAAATGAAAATTTTTAAACCTGATTCACTTAAAGAAAAAAAAAACTTTGCTAAGTGGCAGTGTAAGTGGTATGCATTGTTGATGCTACAATGTAGTCAGTGTAATCAGTGTATAGAGGAAGCAAATGTTTTGCAAAATTTCTGTTTTTCAGAATTGTCAAATCATAATTTAACAAATATAAGAAACAAATGTTGGTTACAAATATTTTTCCAACCAAATAAAAACATTTCAGACTAAAGTCTAAAGACACTTGTGACATATCCATATTCTGACATAAGCTCCTTTCCTATTTATGTTTCTCTTAAATTTCTTCAACTCTTTCTTTTCCCTCTTTCCCCCTCCCTCCTCTCTTGTCTCCCCCCTCTTTATCTCTCTCCCTCTCTCTCTCTCTCTCTCTCTCTCTCTATATATATATATATATATATATATATATATGTATGTATATATATATATATATCCAGCTTTAGTACTATTTTTCTCTTTAACAAGCTATTCCTTTACTCCCTCCTCAATTCTTGACATTTTTTTCTTTTTATTAATGATTTAATAATGATCAACAAGATTGTGGGATAAGAGTAGTACAATTCCATACAATGCCCATCACCAGAGCTCTGTATCCATTCCCTGCATCGGAAAGTTCCCTGTTCTTTATCCTCCTGGGAGTATGGACCAAAGATCTTTGTGGAGTGCAGAAGGTAGGAGGAAATCTGGCTTCTGTAATTGATTCTCCACTGAACATGGCATTGACAGGTTGATCCGTACCCTCAGCCTGTTCCTATATTTCCCTAGTGGTGTAGGGTTGGGGGAGGGGTGTTCCAGGACACATTGGTGAGGTAGTCTGCCCAGGAAAGTCAGGTTGACATCATGGAAGCATCTGCAACGTGGAAACTGAAAAGCATTAATATAAAGCAGAGGGTCCGGGTAGTGGCGCACTTGGTTGAGCACACATGTTACAGTGCACAAGAACCCAGGTTCAGCCCTTTGTTACCACCTGCATGGAGAAAGCTTCACAAGTGGCTAAGCAGGACTACAGGTTGCTCTCTTTCTCTCTCCCTCTCTTTCACCCCTTTCCTCTCTATTTCTGAATATCTCTATCTTTATTTATTTAATAAATAAATAAAGGTAATTTTTTAAAGTTTAAAAAAAGATATAAAGCAGAACAAATTGCTTAATAATCAAAAACCCAAAGGTAAGAATATATAACAGGGGAGTCTGGCGGTAGTGCAGTGGGTTAAGCGCACGTGGTGCAAAGCGCAAGAACTGGCAGGAGGATCCCGGTTAGAGCCCCCAGCTCCCCACCTGCAGGGAAGTCCTTTGACAGGCGGTGAAGCAGGTCTGCAGGTGTTTATCTTTCTCTCCCCCTCTCTGTCTTCCCTTCCTCTCTCCATTTCTCTCTGTCCTATCCAACAACGACAACAATAATAACTACAACAACAATAAAAAGATAGCAAGGGCAACAAAAGGGAAAATAAATAAATAATATTTTTAAAAAAGAATATATAACAGGTAAGATTTGGGGTCTTCATGTTGGAACAAGCTAGGTAGTCTATTTTAGGTATATTCCAGGGGCCCAGGACTTTACTATTTTGCCTGAGCAGCAAAGCTAACATGCAGGTGGGCTAAAGGTATTGTCTGGGGAAATGGTTTCAGAGTTGGGAATTTCTTGACATTTTAAAGTCTTTTCTCTTTGTCTCTTTTTCGTTTTCATACTTGTACCTGCTGTGAATCTTTTCACATAGCGCAAGACTGTGTTCAATATTTTTATGCTCCCATTTACATATGGTATGAAGTATTAAGTCATCCCAACTTTAAATATGAATATGTGATACATATTTTTAAACTTAGTAATCAACTAAAAGCATTCAAAAAGCAACATATCAAAAAAAATTTTTTGAATTCTATTCAAATAGTGAAATACTCCTCAGTACAGCTGTGATCAAGAAACAAAACTAAAATACCAAAATTTTGTGCAGTTTATGCGAAGATTATATAAAGGAATGGGGTGTTGCCCAACTGAAAAAGAATCAGCAGCGAAGTAACTCAATAGCAGCATTTGACCAGCTTTTTAAATTCAAGGTTCATCTTTCTACCTCTCACTCTCAACTCAGTAACTTTCTCATAATTGAGACTTAGTAAATATATACTGAAATGCACTAACATAACATCTAATGAATTCAAGTTTTCACTCACCATCGAAACTGTTTAGTTAAGTGCCTATATTTCTTCAGTAATAAAATTTGTATGCATGTACAAATAAAAATAATAAAAAAGTCACTTAACACTGGCTAGTAGTTAATGGAAAGTAATCATCTATTATATTTAAGTGCTTCCTGTAAAAACCATTTGATTGTTCCCAATTTTCTGAATAATATTTTTAAATAGATTTACATTATGCCCATTTTTAATGAAGAAATAATCCCAAGATTCTGACAAGTCCATATAACTTATCTGGTCAGCTATAGAGAAGAATATAAATGTAAGTCAGCCTGGTGCCAAGTATTTGTTTGTTTATCTTGTTTTTGCCACACCACAATTGTGACCTTAAGAATAACAGATAGTACTGGGGTAATGAGATAAAGTGAGATTCTGGGAATTAAAATAATGCAGCATGTTAAAATAAATCTTTCTCCAAATTTCTATTTCAAATATCTTTTAAAATTTTATTATTGGATAGACACAGAAACTGAGAGGGAAGAGAAAGAGAGAGACAAAGAGACACCTGCAGCCCTGCTTCACCACTTATGTACCAGGGGCATGAACCCAGGTCCTTGCACAGGGCAGAGTGTGTGCTTAACCAGGTGCATCATTGCCTGGCCCCTCCATTTCAACAATTCAGACCTTTCTGTAATTTATTTTTGCATGCAGAGGGCAGTGTCTGAAGTTGTGTTCAATAAGAGGAATGTCCCAAATGTGTCTGCTGTCATTATTATTGTAAGAAAATTAAAAGTATGCAGGAAAATATGCATGATAACTGGCACAAAATGTGTCTTCCTCCTTATTTACTGCTTAAAATAATTTTCCTTTCTTTGGCAAAACAATATATTTAGTTAAGAAGAACTCTATTATTCTTTTGTAAACAGTACTACTGCAAAGGTGACACTCAATTTTCAGAGTACAGACAAACAGATGGCTCTTCATGGTTCCCCACTGGCCAGGCTACAGACTGGTTTTGAAGGCAGCCAGTCGCCTGCCCTCTCAGGGTGAAACATATGAATACAGCTGCTCTTTGGGGACAGTACTGGGCAAGAGAGACTGAAAAATTAGTCTAGATGGGGAAAAAGTGGGAGAGAGGAAGCCAAAACAACAGGCTTGCTTAGAATTGTTCATTTTTACCAAATGATTGCTTCAGAGAAATACAGACAATTGATATATAATCTCACTATGTAATGAACAAAGCATCACATCCAATCTGAGACCTGGGCCTCTAGACTATAAAAAAATATATCCCATTATAAGACTAATTTTATGCGCTAAAAAAAGAGGTGAGTGGTTACTTTTTCCTGGCGTAGACTATCACTGTTAGTGCACAAGATGCTTTCTTCGGGAATTACAGAAAGGAGATGTCAAAATTGAACATAAAAGGAAAGCAATTTTAATGCATCACTGTCATAATCTTTTTATTGAATTCTATCATTTACCAATTTTTTTTCATAACTGTTTGCTGAAACTGGGCCAGAACCAAACTTGACATTATTATCTCTCTTTTATAAGATATAAACAAAAAATCAGGTGGTTTCACATAGATGGCCGATGGTTTCACTGGTTTGTGGTTAATTTTATTTGTCAACTTGACTGGCCACAGGGTGTCTAGATTAAACATTATTTCTAGAAGAGTCTGTGAAGTTGTTTTGAAGTGAGATTAGCATTAGAATAAGTGGATTCAGTCAAGTCAATTCTCATTCCCAGTGTAGGTGGGCATCACCCAAACATTTCAGTCCACTGAGGATCTAGTTAGGTTAGGGTTAGAACTGAAATGAGAGGACTTGGGCAGTAACACACTGGGTTAAGCGCAGGTGGCAAAAAGCGCAAGGACGGGTGTAAGGATCCCAGTTTGAGTCACTTCACAAGCGGTGAAGCAGGTCTGCAGTTGTCTATCTTTCTCTCCTCCCCTCTGTCTTCCCCTCTTCTCTCCATTTCTCTCTGTTCTATCCAATGACAACAACAATAATAACTACAATAAAAACAATAGCAATAAAAGGGAATAAGTAAATAAATATATGTTTTAAAAGAATTGAAATGAAGGAAGAAGAGATTCACCCCATTTTTTCTTTCCTCACTAAGTGCACTGGGGAAATCTCATCTTATCTCCTGCCTTTGAACAGAGATTTATCAGTACATTGTCAACTCTATTTGTTCTCAGAATTTTTATATTTACTAAATTGTAACCAACACCTCTTAGCTTTCTTGGTCTCTAGCTTAAGACACAACTTGATTCTCTACCTCCATAACAGCATGAATCAATTCCTCATAAGTCTCCTTTGGTGTTCCAGAAACAATGCAAGGTAGAAAATGGAGAAATGATACAGCAAATCCTAACAATGGGATTTTCAAAGTGAACTCAATTGCCAAATAATCTGATTACAGCAATAACTATCTATTGCTTTCTTAAACCCTAAGATAGCAGAAACCTCCCACTCCCACTATAGAGCCTGAATTTCCCCCAGTCCTGGAACCTCTAGGGTGGGGCTCACTTTCCTGCATGCTTCTGTTAATACATACCAACTGATATTGCATCCACCAATCCCAACCTAATCAACGCAATGAATAACACCTCAGCATGCTTCACTTCAGACTGTGTCCAGAGATGTCAGGCGTGGAATGTCAAGCCTTCAGCCTCATTACTCAAGTGAAACCTTTCCTTTCATAGGATTCTTTAATTCCATTTCAGGTAGTTCACTTCCTAACAAAGTCCCAAAATCTAGATATAGACCAGGTCCCATGAGATAGGGCATATGTTCACATGTATCCAAAAATTAGGGTAAAATATATACCTGAAAGCAAAAATGCACAATAGTCTGCAGTGAGTCAGTATATGCAGCAAGCAAGTAAAAAGACCTAAAAAGACACCATAAAGTTCCTAATGAAATAGTGTCTACTTAGAATTAGATAAGCTCCTCACCTACTTCCTATTATACTTCCTTCAGATACTCCAAAGTTAAACTTATCAAAGTAAGGACTGCAAAAACTATTCAGCTTATTCAAGAGCAAGAGACTGGCATACTTTAATGACGACTCTTTAGTCACTATCAGGCCACCCCATTAGCTGGGGCCCTATTCCAGGAGTCCTGAAATTCCCAAACAGACATAATGGGCCTAGACCTCAAATAAATCCCTCTCTCCACTGTTAACTAGTCATCTTGTTAAGGAACAACACAAAAGACCCCTTTGTGGGCCCCCATAAGACTTTGCCCTCAATATGGATCAACAACAGTAGAGAATGTTCCATCCCCCAAAGGGAGGCTGGACAACATACTCTATGTTCCACCTGAGGAAGATGGGTCCTGAAATTGGGGCAGCTTGGAATATTCCTACTCATGACTACAGAATGTGAGCTCAGATCTACAGGGATGCAGAGGTCACATAGGCTCCTAAGCTGAATATATGCCCCGGATCACAACAAATTGATGGGGTTTACAGTCAACAATACTTATACACCTTTCCCATATTTGGGAGCTACTCTTTTCCCTGATTGAGCTATCTGGTACTTTTTCCAGCCATGACATTATATCTCCAGACAATAACTTGGATCCACCTGCATATCAGATGTCAGGCTCAGGGGAAAAAAGAAAAAAGAAAAAAGCTAGTATAGTCATGGGCCCTTTGGAATATAACTAAAATAGGACTACTAACTATCTACAAAACGGAGGACACCCCCCCCCAACTATTTCGGCCTTTAGGTTCATGATTAATCAACAATTTGTTTGGCTTTATATGTTAATTCTTCTTTCAGCCACCAGGTTCCAGATGCTAAGATGAGAGAGACAGGCTTGGAGTATGGATTGACCTGTCAATGCCCATGTTCAGCAGGGAAGCAATTACAGAAGCCAGATCTCCCACCTCCTGCACCCCATAATGACCCTGGGTCCATACTCCCAGAGGGCTAAAGAATAGGAAAGCTACCAGGGGAGGGGATACAGAGTTCTGGTGGTGTTAATTGTGTGGAATTGTACCCGTCTTACCCTGTGTGTTTCTGTAGGTGTTTCCTTTTTATAAATAAAAAGTTTTTTAAAAAAAGAGAGAAATGAAGGATCTTCCCTGTCAATTTGATTTCAGACCTCTGGCCTCCAGAAATATATGAAAATTACAATTGTTTTCAGTTACAAAGGTGAAGTTTCAATTTCATATGCAAGTACTCTCCTACTGGTTTGTCTGGAGAACTGTGGTTAATGCAAACAAAAAAGCTAGGACTTTACTGGAGATTCTAGGAGCACATTTTCTATAATTTCCAGCATTCTACTTATGAAAAATCATTTATCTCACCCAGTTACTTCTCTCTTATTTTCTCAGCCAGGACATAATGACCAATGCAGTTACACAAGGCCCTACAAACAGAATTCCCCTGTATTTGGTTTAACACTCTTCTATCACCGTCTTGATAAATGGAAAAGGTGACACGTTTCCATTTTGTACTAGGTGCCACAAATAATGTAACCAGGCCTATTCACAACACCTTGTACAACTCTAAAAGTTAGTTTTCTAATCTCCTCACCAGATGATGTCCCCCACTGATTAAACCACTAAGATGCACCACAAAGGATCCCAATCCCTTTTTCCTTTGGTAGTTTGAGCATTGCATTTTCACTACATTGCCTTCCAGAAATTTCTATCTTCTTGCTTTTTACATTTATTGGAAGGTTCATGTATTACAGTACAATTCTCAA
Organism: Erinaceus europaeus; assembly: GCF_950295315.1. Taxonomy (NCBI): domain Eukaryota; kingdom Metazoa; phylum Chordata; class Mammalia; order Eulipotyphla; family Erinaceidae; genus Erinaceus; species Erinaceus europaeus. The sequence goes on along the minus strand of NC_080171.1, from coordinate 59,038,251 downwards.
TACATAGGTACAACCTCTCATCACCCCATGATAGGTGTCTGCAAGACACTTGCTTCCCCTATCAAGACCATATTTTTCTTTTTTTTTTAATTTTTTTTATTTAAGAAAGGATTAATTAACAAAACCATAGGGTAGGAGGGGTACAACGCCACACAATTCCCACCACGCAATCTCCATAACCCACCAACTCCCCTAAAAGCTTTCCCATTCTCTGTCCCTCTGGGAGCATGGACCCAGGGTCATTGAGGGTTGCAGAAGGTAGAAGGTCTGGCTTCTATAATTGCTTCCCCGCTGAACATGGGCGTTGACTGGTCGGTCCATACTCCCAGTATGCCTCTCTCTTTCCCTAGTAGGGTGTGTCTCTGGGGAAGCTGAGCTCCAGGACACATTGGTGGGGTCTTCAATCCAGGGAAGCCTGGCCAGCATCCTGGTAGCATCTGGAACCTGGTGATTGAAAAGAGAGTTAACATGCAAGGCCAAACAAATTGGTGAGCAATCATGGACCCAAAGCTTGGAATAGTGAAGAGGAAGTGTTAGGGAGGTACTCACTGCAAACCCTAGTGTACTTCTGCTTTCAGGTATATATTTTGCAGTAGCTTATGGATACGTGTGAACATAAGCTCTCTCTCACAGAAACTGGTGTATATCTAGGTTTTGGGACTTTGTTAGAAAGGGAACCACCTGAGATGAAATTACAGTGTACTATAAAAGGAAAGGTCTCACCCGAGTAATGAAGCTGAAGGGTTGTCATTGCACACGTGAAGTCTCTGGACACAGTCTGAGGTGAAGCATGTTGAGGTGGCAATCGTTGCGTTGGTTAGGTTGTGATCGGCGGATGCAATATTATTTGGTATGGATTGGGAGAGGCATACAGGAAAGTGGGCCCTATCCAAGGGTTCCAGGACTGGGGGAAGTAGGGGCTCTATAGTGGAGATGTGAGGTTCCTGCTGTCTTAGGGTTCAAAAAGACAATCGGTAGTTAATGTTATCATCACATTAGTTGGTAATTGGGTTAACTTTGAAAAGTCCTTTTGTTATGGTTTGCTGTAGAGAATCCAGTATCTTGTATATATCTGTGCTACTGGATGCTTCTAATCTACTTGGTCTAGGCTTTTGAGAAAGTCCGCATATCAAATACACAGCCTATATATTAAAAAGATTCAGTTTGTGTTTTGAAAAACTTTGGGACATAAAATTGATTTTCCCCCTCTCATATTAATTAACTACTGATTTATATGTCTACATTTTGCAAGGAGTGTACATAAACACCATTCCCACCACCAAAATACTGTGACCCATCCCTCCCACCCACTCCCACCCCCCACTGGCCCAGGAAGCTGCATGTCTACCCCTCACCACAGGGTCTTTACTTTGGTGCCCTACTTACAATTTGATCAGGTCCTGCTTTTAGTTTCCCTTTCAGATCTTCTTCCTCAACTTCTGTTAATGAGTGGGATCATCCCATACTCATCTTTATCTTTCTGACTTAGCTGACTTAACATAATTCCTTCTAGCTCTGGTCCAAGATGGGTCAGAGAAGGTGGGTTCATTGTTCTTGATAGCTGCATAGTATTCCATTGTGTATATATACCACAGCTTTCTCAGCCACTCATCTGTTGTTGGGCACCTGGGTTGCTTCCAGGTTTTAGCTATTATGAATTGTGCTCCTATGAACATAGGAGTACACACCTCTTTTTGGTTGGGTGTTATGGAGTCCTTGGGGTATAACCCCAGGAGAGGAATTACTGGATCATATGGAAGGTCCATGTCTAGCCTTCTGAGAGTTTTCCAGACTGCTCTCCACAGAGGCTGTACCAATTTACATTCCCACCAGCAATGTAAAAGGGTTCCTCTGTCCCCACATCCTCTCCAGCATTTGTTGCTGCTGTCCTTTTTGATGTATGCCGTTCTTACAGGAGTGAGGTGTTATCTTAGTGTTGTCTTAATTTGCATTTCTCTGACAATCAGTGACCTAGAGCAGTTTTTCATATGTTTGTTAGCCTTTTGGATCTCCTCTGAGGTGAATGTTTTGTTCATTTCCTCTGCCCATTTTTGGATGGGGTCATTTGCTTTTTTGGTGCTAAGTTTGCTGAGCTCTTTATATATTTTGGTGATTAGTTTCTTGTCTGATGTCTGGCATGTGAAGATCTTCTCCCATTCTGTGAGGGGTGTCTCTGTTTGCTTAATAGTTTCTTTGGATGTGCAGAAGCTTTTCAATTTGATGTAGTCCCATTGGTTTGTTTCTGGTTTAGTCTTCCTTGCAATTAGGTTTGATTCATCAAAGATGTCCTTGAGGTGTAGGTGGGAAAGTGTTTTACCAATGTTTTCCTCTAAGTATTTGATTGTTTCTGGTCTGACATCTAGGTCTTTGATACATTTGGAGTTGATTTTTGTTTCTGGTGAGATAAAGTGGTTCAATTTCATTCTTCTGCATGTTACAACCCAGTTTTCCCAGCACCATTTATTGAAGAGAGCCTCCTTTTTCAATTTAATCCTTTGGGCCCCCTTATCAAAGATTAGATGCCGATAGGTGTTGGGATTTACTTCTGGGCTTTCAATTCTGTTCCACTGGTCTGTGTACTTGTTCCAGTACCATGCTGTTTTGATGATGATGGCTTTATAATATAGTTTAAGGTCTGGGAGTGTGATGCCTCCATTTCTGTTTCTTTTCCTTAAGATGGTTTTGGCAATTCTAGGTGTTTTCAGGTTCCAGATAAATGATTGTAGTGTTTCTTCTATTCTCTTAAAGAAGCTTCGTGGAACTTTGATGGGTATTGCATTAAATTTGTGTATGGCTCTGGGGAGAATATTCATTGTGATGATATTTATTCTTCCAATCCATGAGCATGGGATATCTTTCCATTTTTTGGTATCAGTTTCTATTTCCTTGAGTAGCGACTCATAGTTTTCAGCATACAAGTCTTTCACTTCTTTGGTCAACTTTATTCCTAGGTATTTGATTGATTTTGCTGAAACAGTAAATGGGAGAGATTTCTGGATGTCTTCTTCTTCAGATTTAGTGTTTGCATAAAGAAATGCCACTGATTTTTGTACACTGATTTTGTAGCCTGATACCTTGCTATAATGCCTAATAACTTCCAGTAATTTTCTGCTGGATTCTTTAGGTCTTTCTATGTATACTATCATATCATCTGCAAATAGTGAGAGCTTGACTTCTTCCCTTCCAATCTGTATTCCTTTGATTTCTTTCTCTTGCCTGATTGCTATGGCAAGAACTTCTAATACTATGTTGAAGTGTAACGGTGACAGTGGACAGCCCTGTCTAGTCCCCGATCTGAGGGGGAATGCTTTCAGCTTCTGTCCATTGAGTATGATGTTGGCTGTACTATAGATGTTGCTATATGTAGACTCCACTATCTTGAGGAATTTCCCATCTATTCCCATTTTTTGTAGAGTTTTGAGCATGAATGGATGTTGGATCTTGTCAAAGGCTTTCTCTGCATCTATTGAGATAATCATGTGGTTTTTGGCTTTGCTTTTATGGATGTGGTGAATGACATTGATTGACTTATGGATGTTGAACCAGCCTTGCATTCCTGGGATGAATCCCACTTGGTGGTGATGAACAATCTTTCTGATATGTTGCTGTATCTAGTTGGCCAAGATCTTGTTTAATATTTTGGCATCTATGTTCATCAGAGATATTGGTCTATAGTTTTCCTTTTTTGTTGTGTCCCTATCAGCTTTTGGTATCAGGGTGATGTTGGCTTCATAGAAGGTCAAAGGGAGTATTCCTCTTTCTTCAATCTTATGGAATAGCTTAAGAAGTATGGGTATTAACTGTTTCCTGAAAGTTTTGTAGAATTTGTTTGTGAAGCCATCTTGTCCAGGACTTTTGTTGTTGGGGAGATTCTTAATAACGGTTTCAATTTCTTTGTCTGTGATTGGGGCATTTAGATTTTGTAGTTCTTCTTGGTTCAGTTTTGGAAGTGCATAGGTTTCTAGGAATTGTTCCATTAGATTCTCTAGCTTCGTGGCGTATAGTTCTTCATAGAAGTTTCTCAGGATTCTCTGGATTTCTGTGGTGTCAGTTGTGATATCTCCTCCATCGTTTACAATTCTATTAATTTGAGTCTTCTCTCTTTTTTATTTGGTGAGTCTGGCTAGGGATTTGTCAATTTTGTTTAATCTTTCAAAGAACCAACATTTGGCTTCATGGATCTTTTGTATGGTTCTTTTATTTTTGATGTTGTTTCTTTCTGCTCTAACTTTAGTGATTTCTGTCCTTCTGGTTGCTTTAGGGTTCCTTTGTTCCTCTTCCTCTAAGTCCCTGAGGTGTGCAGTAAGGTCATTCATTTGAGCTTCTTCTTGGTGTTTAATATGTGATCGTATGGCTATAAGTTTCCCTCTCAGTACTGCTTTAGCTGTGTCCCAAATATTTTGATAGGTTGTGTCTTCATTTTCATTTGTTTCCAGGAACATTTGTATTTCCTGCTTGAGTGAGTCTCTGGTTCTTAAGGAGTGTGTTGTTTAGTTTCCAAATTCTGTGACTTTTAATAATTTTCTGTTTGTTGTTAAATGTTAGTTTTACTCCACTGTGGTCTGAGAAGATACTTGGGATGATTTCAGTGCTCTTGAATTTATTGATGCTGTCTTGGGGCCTAACATGTGGGCTATCCTTGAGTATGTGTTATGTGGATTTGAAAAGATGGTGTATTCCAGTTTTTTGGGGTGGAGGAGTCTGAAAATGTCCAAGAGGTCTAGTATGTCAATCTCTTCATTCAATTCTCTTGTATCTTTATTGGTTCTCTGATTGTTGATCTGTCTAAGTGTGAGAGTGGGGTATTGAAGTCTCCCACTATTATTGTATTACTATTGATGTGTTTTTGAAATTCTTTCAGTAGGTGCTTAATGTATTTAGATGGTCCCTCATTGGGTGCATAGATGTTAATAACTGTTAAGTCTTCTTGGCTGATTGATCCTCTAATCATTATGTAATGTCCTTGCCTATCTTTTATTAGTTTATTTAATTTAAAATCTATTGTGTCTGAGATGAGAATGGCTGTTCCTGCCCTTTTTTGTGGTCCGTTAGCCTGTATGATAGTTTCCGATCCTTTCACTTTAAGTCTGTGTTTATCTTGTTGTGACAGATGGGATTCTTGCAAGCAGCATATCGTTGGGTTATGTTTTCTGATCCATTCCCCCACCCTGTGCCTTTTGATGGGTGAGTTTAAGCCATTGACGTTTATTGTTATTATGGATTTAATGTATTGTAGTGTCATTGTTCAAAAAAAAAATTTTGTTTGCTCTGATATATTGCAAGGGGTAACAAGAGGGGAAAGGGAACTAGAGCAGAGATACACACATAGAGAGTCCACTCTGAGTCAGATTTCTTCCCCAAAATAATTCACAAATTCAGAAAGGCAAAGAAGAAGGAAGAAGTGTATGACAAGATTAAAAAAAAAAAAAGAGAGAGAGAGACAAGAGAGAGAAAAGGGAAAAGATAAGAAAAAGAGCTGTAATTAAAGAGCAGTGAAAGGAAATTCCCAAATGTGTATCAGTGAATTCAAAAAAGGTGGTGTGGGGGATCCTGCTAGGAGCTGGTCCCCAGGGACTGGTTATGGGGGGTGGGGGGGCGGGAAGGAGGTATGCTTGAAAATTAAAAGGAAGAAAAAAAAAATTTTCCCCTTTTTTCCCTACTCTAATTCTTAATCCAAATTAAGTCATAGTCACCTCCTTGGTGTTACCGCTAGGACCCCTTATTGGCTAGCCTGCTAAAGGCAGAAAATCCTACCGTTTCTAGGAGATGTGGTCAGAGCTCAGCCACTAGCAGCTTCTCAGTCTGCCATCTTCCGGGAAACCTCCCCCCAAGGTTTTTTAAAGGATTTCTCAAAAATGAAAACTAGCTCCAAGTCCTTTTGATCCAATGAGAGCTGTACTCAAGATGCCCTCGGATCTGCCCTCAGGGTCGCGGTGGTCCCCGGAGACTCTCAAGAGAAAGCCCCCGAACTACAGTGCTCCCTCCCGGTCCTCTGCCACTGTCCTCTGTCCACTGCCGAGGACAGTGCCCGGTGCACCCGCCTTGCCTGCCGCAGCCTGGGAAGTCTGGAGCAGCCCGCCCGCTAGTCCCCGCCACCTTTACTCTAATTCTTAACCCAAATTAAGTTATAGTCACCTCCTTGGTGTCACCACTAGGACCCCTTATTACTGGCCTACTAAAGGCAGAAAATCCTACCATTTCCAGAAGATGTGATCAGAGCTCAAGCCACTAGCAGCTTCTCAGTCCACCATCTTCCGGGAACCCCCCGCCAGTCAAGACCGTATTTTTCTACTACACTGGGGATTAACTATTTTCCACTAGGTATTTATATATTGCCTTCTCTTCATTTTTATGCATATTTTACTTAAAGAAACTGTCCTCCTCTGACTATGCTGTTTATAAAAAAAAAGTCCTCATTCTTATAGCCTAGGAGGTTGGGGGTAGAGCACTGGTTTTGCATGAATGAGATCCCGAATTCAATCACCAATATTGCAAATGTCAGAAGAATGCTCCAATGTTTTCTATTTCTCGTTCTCTCTCTAATGAACATAACCAAAAAAAATCAGTACCCCCTTCAACACTATATCATTCATTCTGCTTAAGTTTTCTTTATAGTATTGATGACAATCTTAAATAATTCATAATCACTGGTTTAATTTTCATTATTGTTCTGTACTTCACTATTTCCCCCTCCCCAAGACTTCAAAATGAGACTACATTTGAAGAAAAGTACTTTGGAATTATAATTAAGTTAAATGGTCACCTGTATATTAGGCCCTAATGAAATCTCACTAGTGTACTTATAAGAGGAGGAAATTTGAACACACAGAGACCATGCACATGTACTGAACAAAGGCTATGTGAGGACAAAGCAAGGGGGAGACCATTCAGATCCCAAGAAGAAAGTCCTCATGTAGAACCAGATATACCAGTCTCTTAAGTCTAAGCCTTTTCTGCCTCCAGGACTACAAGAAAATATATATCAATTGTTTAATCCACCTCATCTGTGATATTTCATTATGACAGTACTCACAAAAAGACACAACTATCTTTGTCATTTTCTGAAATGTGATATCTCTGAGAGAAGAGATTTAGTTTAATATGTTTCTAAAGACTCAATGTCAAGCAGAAGATACAGGAGATATTTTTAGATTATTGAACAAGTAACATTTAGTTTCATAATAAGTGGTTTCATATTTACTTCTGAGAAACTTGAAAAAAAATCTATAAATGCACTGTGGTACCAAAATGTTTTTTGTTCTATACTACTCAAATTAATTATGCCACAAGAAAAGACTTGAAAATAAATTTAACGAAGTTTTTCATGGCAATAGGACTTGACCAGCTCTGTGCTTTTAACTAGCCTTATAATTCAGCCACTAATAGATCACAGCAGGACCAAGAAACAGAAAATCACCTACCTGTTAAAAGGATGGCATTTGTTATTTGAAAAAAATATTTTTTAACCACCTGTGGCAAAAATCAATCAGGAACTAAAAGGATAGCCTACCTCCAAAGTATTTCCATCATAGTCAAGATCAGTTATAACTAGTCAACATCAGCACTTCTAAAGTTATATAACCATGGCTTCATTATGACAAGCACACCCCAACTGTTACATGTTCCTTGAGTTGTGTCAATATTATCACAGTTTTTGTTCACACATTAACAGGGCAAAAAAAGAAAGTAGCAAATTACTAAGCAACACATTGATTAGCAGTCCCACAGTTCTCTGGACTCCTATGCCCAGAGTAACTAATATTCTCTAGGAGATGACAAATAATGAGCTCATTCAGGCATTTCTGTCTCTAATGACATTTTTGACAAGGACAGAACAGATCTGACAGCTTTCACCATTAGCTAAATGGTGCAATTTGAACCTGAGTATCACAACATTTTAAAAGAGCATGAGAACTAAATAGTCCCATATTACACAGGTTACGTCTACCAATACCTACAGAAAATACTAATACAGAAGATTACTATTTCCATTTATAAAATATATGAAATCAAAAGTAAAATTGAATTATAGTAGGAAATTAAACAATGAAATTTCTACTATTTCTAATCCACAAAATTGAAACTCCTATTTTGCACTTGGCTTCTTCCAAATTGTATTTCCATATTACTGAGAGAAAAAAGAAATGTACTAAGAGTACTTAGTACATAGTGCCAGCTATGCTGAGAAATTTGCTAGTATTTCAAGTGATTTTTATCATCAGCCTAAAATCTGGAATATGAATATAAGGCTTAAGGTCAAAAATGTGTCTGAGAGGGGAGTCGGGCTGTAGCGCAGTGGGTTAAGCGCAGGTGGCACAAAGCACAAGGACCGGCATAAGGATCCTGGTTCGAACCCCGGCTCCCCACCTGCAGGGGAGTCGCTTCACAGGCGGTGAAGCAGGTCTGCAGGTGTCTATCTTTCTCTCCTCCTCTCTGTCTTCCCCTCCTCTCTCCATTTCTCTCTGTCCTATCCAACAACGACAACAACAACAATAATAACTACAACAATAAAACAACAAGGGCAACAAAAGGGAATAAATAAATAAAATAAAATATTTTTTAAAATGTGTCTGAGAACATGGACATGAATTACTAGTAATGGGCATCTCTAATTTTCCGATTTTTAGTGAAAGAAGCTTTCTTCTCCCTTTGGAAGTCCTGCACTTCTTTTCTAATATGGTTGTACACATATCTCATTTTTATCCACTTCTTTCACTTTCTTACACCTATTACTTACTTCTTGGTGACCTTCCTTTTTCCTCTTCCCTTTCAGGTAAAATAAACAGAGCCTGACTTCCTCTGGTATTTTCCAGATTCTCTTCCCTCTTAGTGATGGTATAAACTGTATACCCATTAAATAAAGAAATAATCAAAATTCTGGGTCCTGGGGATTCGGGCGGTAGCGCAGCGTGTTAAACGCCCATAGCACAAAGTGCAAGGACTGGCATTAAGGATCCCGGTTCAACTGCCCCCCCCCCTGCTCCCCACCTGTCGGGGTGTCGCTGTTCACAGGCGGTGAAGTTGGTCTACAGTTGTCTGTCTTTCTCTCCCCCTCTCTGTCTTCCCCTCCTCTCGATTTCTCTCTGTCCTATCCAACAACAATGACATCAATAATAACTACAACAATAAAATAACAAGGGCAACAAAAGGGAATAAATAAGTAAATAAAATTTTTTTTTAATTCTGGGTCCTGGTGGAATTGAGGTTCAGAGCCCTCTGGTCAGAAGATGGGACATTTATATCTAGGAGTTGAGAAGAAAGTATATTTTTTTTTGCATGAGCTTTATTGGAATACTCATAAGCTAATATTTACTGAGTTTTCAATGTTTCTAAAATGCTTTCAATCTCAGATAAAAGAAAAATTCATTCCCAGTGGTTAATTGAAGGACGGGCAAATTGTCAGATAACAGTATTTTAAACAATTCTGCCAATAGAGTTGTCATCATAACTACAAAACTCTGCCATTGTAGTATGACAAAATCAGAGATGCCGGGTTGCTTCGCAGGGGAAAGAAGAGACCAGGAACTCGCGGCTGAGTGGGAACGCAATACAATGCCTTTATTGATCAGAAACAATGCCTTTATATCTTTTGAAATGGAAGTGGCAGGTCAGAAAAGGAAATGGCTAGGAGAGGGGGTGGAGAAAAGAAAAAAGCCCGAAGGTAAAAAGCTTCCATAGCAGCTGTTGCAAAGGTTCTAACCAATGCGATAAACCAATACCCTGCAGGCAGGGCAGGTTTCAGGCAAAACAATGATTATGTAAATAGACCACAGCATCAAGCAATGCAGGGGACCTGGCGTAATGACCAACACAGAGACAGTACATGGAACATGTGGCTATATTAAATCTGTTATTGCAAAAATAGAGAGCCAGCTTGCCAATCCCTGATTTAAAGTACAACTTTTTTTTTGCCTCCAGGGTTATTGCTGGGGCTCAGTGCACCACGAATCCGCTGCTCCTGGAGGCTTCCCCCCCCCTTGTTGTTTTCTTTATCGTTGTTGTGGTTATTACTATTGTTATTATTGATGTCATTGTTGTTGGATAGGACAGAGAGAAATGGAGAGAGGAGGGGAAGACAGAGAGGGGGAAAGACAGACACCTGCAGACCTGTTTCACTGCTTGTGAGGTGATCCCCCTGGAGGTGAGAAGCCGGGGATTCTAACTGGGATCCTTGCACCGGTCCTTGCACTTTGCACCACATGAGCTTAACCACTACACTACCGCTCAGCCACCTTAAAGTACAACTTTGAAAATATCTTAAAAGTTCAAAATTCAATAGTTTTAGTACAAGTTAAAGGCTAATAATTACACCATAGCAAAGGTCCTCCTCATCTTCAATTCCTCTATCCTCACTCAGTTTATTTTTATTTTCTGGAGTCTCAAGATAGATTCTACAAATACAAAGAGCAAGTTTTCCCCCAAAAAGTCTCTAGATCAAAAATTAAGATGGCAGAGGAAAATTAAGAAGAAATTTGTTCTCTCACATTTTATTGTAAAGTAGTATTTTTTCTAGAAAATATTCAAAAAAAGGTTTTCCTTTTTCTTTCTTTATTATTTTTTTTTGCTGTTTAGAAATCCAACTTTAAACCCTTCTAAATAAAAGGGGAATGTCACCACATGATAAAGTTAGTCAATTCTCCATATAGATATAATATGAGTAGAGACAGAAAGAAATTGAGAGGGGAGGGGGAAATAGAAAGGGAGAGAAACAGAGAGACACCTACAACCATGCTTCACCACTTGTGAAGCTTTCCCTCTGCAGGTGGGGAAAAGGTACTGAAACCTAGATCCTTGTGCACTGTAATGTGTGAACTTAACGAGGTGTGCCACCACCTGGTCCCTCAGCTCTCCACTTAATAAGTAAATAAAGCATGAGAAAAACTGGTCTCAACACAGAAGTGAGAGTGATGACTAGGTAGGCAGAGCTTGCTATACAATGTTTCAGGTACTGTGATGAGTTTTCTATAGAGAAAATCTCATTTATAATTTATAACAGTTTCATAATTAGGAAGCCAAAACTTCCAGACATTAATCAGCTTCCCTAAGGCCACACAAGTAAGTTATGTAGGAACTGGGACTTCAGAATTCAAACTTTATTACCATAAGGCAAACACTTTGGAGGAGGCTTATAATAACTAAAAATACTTTTAAATAAAATTGTACTCAATTTAAACATGGAATTCTTGAAATATCTCTATAGTTTCTAAAGGAAACTATTTGAAAATCCCCACCCTAGATTAAAAACAGAATATCATGGCCCGTCTAGTTTTGGGGTGTAGTACCATATTCAAATGAACTGAGTAAGTCAAAGGATACTCAGTGAAGTATGGGATGAAAGTGAATATCGACTTCAGGAGGCAGGGCTACAAGCAGCAGCAGATCTGTTTCTCTCCTCTTCTCTCTTTTCCCAAATCAACTAGGAATACCAAAGGAGACCACCTGGGACCAAAACAAGACAGGACTAGAACAACTACAAGAACCCACCAAATCACTGGTGAGGGCAAACACGTGTAGCTAGTGACAGAGAGGAGCTTAGGGAGAGATTAACTGGCTGGTAACAGTCCAGCAGTTTATCAGTTGAGAAACCTCCAGTCTGTTCCACCAACAAGGGGACAGCTGAAGGGAGGAGAAGACTCCCCAGAGACTCACCAAGTGCTACTCTGAGTCTCCATTGCTACTGCCCTCAGAATCTGAAGCAGTGGCAGGGAGGGACACCAGGGAACAGAGATCTAACCAGGAAACTCAGGAGAAGAACTATACCTAGGTGGCATAGCTCTGGGACTGTGAAAGTCTCTTTGCATAACAACTGGATTATCTCTGCCACACCCTGCTTTATTTCTTGGTCAGGAGTCAGTGATTAAGCTAAGAAGCCTACTTATAGTTTAAAAGCCCTCAGGCTCTCATAGCCTACAGAGAAGAAAAAGAAAAAAAAGAGGCTTTTTAACCACTGAGCTCCAACTCAGGGATTAACATACTATTGAAACAACTGTTAACTTCCACCACTGTGAACCCTTTAATTAACTTACTTAGAAACAAGTCAATCCAGGCAATAGTGGTCAGTAATTTGAAAAGTACTGAGAGAGGGAACTCAAAACATAATATATAAAATGGTTAAACCAATAAGAAGAAATATTTAAGGAAAGAACCAGGACAAGAGTCCAGCTAAAAGCCCCCCAGAGGGTGAAGCACAAAATAAGGAGTTCAACATCCAAACACTAGGTAAGGAAATAATCACAAGAGTGAGTAAAGAGTTTGAAAGAATTGTAATCAGAAATACAGGAACAACAAATGAGACTCTGGAATAAAGCACTAATTATCTCAAGGTTATCAGAGAGCTGAAAGCTGAAATAGCTGAGCTAAGAACACAGCTAGCTGAACAAGCTAAAACAGTATCAGAACAGGGTAATAAAATAGATGAACTCCAGAAAACAGGAGAGGGCAGAGAGAATAGAATCAATGAGGCTGAAGAGAGAATTAGCAAGATTGAGGATGTATTAAAAACAACTAAAAAAGAAATAAGAATCTCAAACAATATATACATTATTGGCTTACCAGAGGAAAAAAGAGAGGGAGAGGAAGAAAGCATTCTTCAAGCCATAATAGCTGAAAACTTCTCTAGTCTAGACAACATCAAAGACATAAAGATTCAAGAAGCCCAGAGGGTCCCAAACGGAATTAACACAGACTTAAAGACACCAAGACACATCAGACTTAGAATGGAAAGGAATAAGGATAAAGAAAGGATCCTGAAGGCTGCAAGAGAAAAAAAAAAAAAAAAAGAGTCACCTACAGAGGAAAACCCATAAGATTAGCAGCAGACTTCTCCACACAAACACTACAGGCCAGAAGAGAATGGCAAAATATCTATCTAGTGCTCAATGAGAAAGGCTTTCAACCAAGAATACTATATCCTGCTAGACTGTCATTCAGACTAGATGGAGGCATCAAAACCTTCTCAAACAAGCAACAGTTAAGGGAATCAACTACCACCAAGCCTGCCCTGAAACAAGTCCTGAAAGGTCTTCTATAAACAGTCAGATCACCATAAATAGGACTCTAAAACTCTAGAAGAATGGTGTTAAACTGTCTTCTATCTTTGATATCAATAAATGTTAATGGCCTGAAATCAACTATGAAAGACACAGAGTAGAAGATGGATCAGAAAATACAACCCAATAATATGCTGTCTACAGGAAAGCCACCTAATTTAACAAGACAAAAACAGACTTAAAGTGAAAGGATGGAAAACTATCATACAAGCCAATGGCCCACAAAAAAGGGCAGGAACAGCTATTCTCATATCTGACACGATAGACTTTAAAATAGATAAGATTTAAAAAGATAGGAATGGACACTACTTAATGCTCAGAGGATCAGTCAATCAAGAGGACTTAACAATTATTAACATCTATGCAGCCAATGAGAAGCCATCTAAATATATCAAACATCTACAGAAAGAGCTACAGTAATATATTAACAGCAACACATCATAGTAGGGGACTTCAAAACCCCACTCTCTCAACTTGACAAATCATCCAGGCAGAAAATTAATAAAGACATAAGGGAGCTAAATGAAGAGATAGATAAACTAGAACTATTGGACATTTTCAGAGTCATTCATCCCAAGAAACTGGAATACACATTTTACTCAAATCCACATGGGTCATTCTCAAGGACAGACCATATATTAGCCCACAAAAATAGCATCAGCAAATTCAAGAGCATTGAAATCATCACAAGCATCTTCTCAGACCACAGTGGAATTAAACTAACACTTAACAATCAACAGAAAATTAGTAATAGTCCCAAAATGTGGAAGCTCAACAGTATACTTCTTAACAACTTCTGGGTCAAAGAGGAAATCAAGGAAGAAATCAAAATGTTTCGAGACTTCTATGAAAATGAAGACACAAGCTATCAAAATATTTGGGACACAGCTAAGGCAATAATGAGAAGCAAGCTCATAGCTATACAAGCACACATTAGGAAACAAGAAAAAGCACAAAGAAAAAGACTGATTTCACATCTTAAAGACCTAGAAGAAGAAGAAGAAAGGAAACCTAAAGCAACCAGAAGGACAGAATCACTAAAGTTAGGGCAGAAACAAATAACATTGAGAATAAGAAAACCATACAAAAGATCAACAAAAGTAAATGTTGGTTCTTCAAAAGAGTGAGCAAAATCGACAAAGCTTTAGCCAGACTCACAAAACAAAAAAGGGAGAAGACCCAAATAAATCAGATACTAAGTGAAAGAGGAGATATCACAACAGACAATGCAGAAATTCAACATATCATGTGAGGCTTCTATGAACAACTACATGCCACCAAACTAGAGAGCCTGGAAGAAATGGATGATTTCCTAGATGCCTACCAACTTCCAAAACTAAGTAAAGAGGAAGTGAATAACATGAACAGGCTCATCACAGATAATGAATTGAAACAGTTATCAAAAATCTCGCCAAAAATTAAAGTCCTGGACCAGATGGTTTTACAAATGAATTCTATAAAACCATCAAAGAAGAACTAATATCACTACTTTTAAAAGTCTTCCAGAATAGTGAAGACACTGGAATACTCCCTGCCAGATCCTATGAAGACAACATCACTCTGATACCAAAAGCAGACAGGGACACAACCAAAAAAGAAAAAACTACAGACCTATATCTCTGATGAACATAGATGCTAAAACACTGAACTAAATTCCAGCTAACTGGTTATAGCAGTATATTAAAAAGATTGTTCATCATGACCATGTGGGATGTATCCCAGGCATGCAAGGTTGGTTTAATATACATAAATCAATCAACGTGATCCACCACATCAACAAAATCAAGACCAAAAACCATATGGTCATATCAATAGAGGCAGAGAAAGCCTTTGACAAAATCCAACATCCCTTTATGATCAAAACACTACAAAAAATTAGAATAGATGGAAAATTCATGAAGATAGTGGAGTCTATATATAGCAAACCTACAGCCAACATCATACTCAATGGTGAAAAACTGGAAGCATTTCCGCTCAGATCAAGTACTTGACAGGGCTGCCCACTATCACCATTACTATTCAACATAGTGTTGGAAGTTCTTGCCATAGCAATCAGGCAGGAGCAAGGAATTAAAGGGATACAGATTGGAAGAGAAGAAGTCAAACTCTCCCTATTTTCAGATGACATGATAGTATACACAGAAAAACCTAAGGAATCCAGCAAAAAGCTTTTGGATATCAGGCAATACAGTAAGGTGTCAGGCTACAAAATTAACATTCAAAAGTCAGTGGCATTCCTCTATGCAAACACTAAGAAGAAATTGAAATCCAGAAATCAATTCCTTTTACTATAGCAACAAAACCAATAAAATATCTAGGAGTAAACCTAACCAAAGAAGTGAAGTACTTGTATACTGAAAATTATGAGTCAATACTCAAGGAAATTGAAAAAAAACACAAAGAAGTGGAAAGATATTCCACGTTCATGGGTTGGAAGAATTAACATCATCAAATTGAATATACTACCCAGAGCCATCTACAAATTTAATGCTATCCCCATCAAGATCCCAACCACATTTTTAGGAGAATAGAACAAATGCTACAAATGTTTATCTGGAACCAGAAAAGACCTAGAATTGCCAAAACAATCTTGAGAAAAAAGAACAGAACCGGAGGCATTACACTCCCAGTTCTTAAATTGTATTATAGGGCTGTTGTCATCAAAACTGCTTGGTACTGGAACATGAATAGACACACTGACCAGTGGAATAGAATTGAGAGGCCAGAAGTGAGCCCCCACACCTATGGACATCTAATCTTTGACAAAGGGGCCCAGACTATTCAATGGGAAAAGCAGAGTCTCTTCAACAAATGGTGTTGGAAACAATGGATTGAAACATGCAGAAGAATGAAACTGAATCACTGTATTTCACCAAATACAAATATAAATTCCATGTGGATCAAGGACTTGGATGTTAGACCAGAAACTATCAGATACTTAGAGGAAAATATTGGCAGAACTCTTTTCCGCATAAATTTTAAAGACATCTTCAATGAAACAAATCCAATTACAAAGAAGACTAAGGCAAGTATAAACCTATGGGACTACATCAATTAAAAAGCTTCTTCACAGCAAAAGAAACCACTACCCAAACCAAGAGACACCCCTCACAAAATGGGAGAAGATCTTTACATGCCATACATCAGACAAGAGTTTAATAACTAGAATATATAAAGAGCTTGCCAAACTCAGCAACAAGACAACAAATAACCCCATCCAAAAATGGGGGAGGACATGGACAGAATATTTACCACAGAAGAGATCCAAAAGGTCGAGAAACACATGAAAAAATGCTCCCAATCTCTGATTGTCAGAGAAATGCAAATAAAGACAACAATGAGCTACCACTTCACTCCTGTGAGAATGTCATACATCAGAAAAGATAATAGCAGCAAATGCTGGAGAGGGTGTGGGGTCAAAGGAACCCTCCTGCACTGCTGGTGGAATGTCAAATGGTCCAACCTCTGTGGAGAACAGTCTGGAGAACTCTCACAAGGCTAGAAATGGACCGACCCTATGATCCTGCAATTCCTCTCCTGGGGAATATATCCTAAGGAACCCAACACATCCACCCAAAAAGATCTGTGTACACATATGTTCTTGGCAGCACAATCTGTAATAGCCAAAACCTGGAAGCAACCCAGGTGTCTAACAACAGATGAGTGGCTGAGCAAGTTGTGGTGTATATATATACAATGGAATACTACTCAGCTGTAAAAAATGGTGACTTCACCATTTTCAGCCGATCTTGGATGGACCTTGAAAAATTCATGTTAAGTGAAATAAGTCAGAATTAGAAGGATGAATATGGGATGATCTCACTCTCAGGCAGAAGTTGAAAAACAAGATCAGAAAAAAAAAAAAAAAAAACAAGTAGAACCTGAAATGGAATTGGTGTATGTTACCAAAGTAAAAGACTCCAGGGTTGGTGGGTGGGGAGAATACAGGTCCAAGAAGGATGACAGAGGACCTAGTGGGGGTTGTGTTGTTATATGGGAAACTGGGGAATGTTATGCATGTACAAACTATTGTATTTACTGTTTTATGTAAAGCATTAATTCCGCAATAAAGAAATTTAAAAAAGGTGAATCTCATAGGAATCTGCAAGCTGGTTTGTGTGGCACCTGGGAACAACAAAAATAGAGACAATTGGGATGTCTAGGGACCATAGTAGACAATGTAACCCCAGAAAAAAAGCATAACATCTAGGTAATCATAAAGCCAGAGTCAGTTTCAACATGTTGGAATACTAAATCAATTATCAAAGCAGGGGTTAACACAAGAACATGAAATGTGTTGATGAAGTAGGGTAGAAAATAGGAGGTTCTTGGCCTTGATAGTTGAGTTAATCAGTCATT